>NW_024412376.1:62433337-62483733 GCF_014898765.1 Herpailurus yagouaroundi
TTTCTTTCTTTCTTTCTTTCTTTCTTTCTTTCTTTCTTTCTTTCTTTCTTTCTTTCATCTTTTCCTTCCTTCTTTCTTTCTTCTTTCTTTCTTTCTTTCTTTCTTTCTTTCTTTCTTTCTCCCTTCCTTCCTTCCTTCCTTCCTTCCTTCCTTCCTTCCTTCCTTCCTTCCTTCCTTCTCCCATTGCTCATTAAAAGAACAGTGAACAAGATAGTTAAGTACTTAATTGCTCAGTTTTCTTACTGATAATTTCCTTATTTTGGCTTGTTCCCCTCAAATTCTCTATCTTATCTCTGTACTACCTAACACACCAAGCATCACAGTATGGAGAGAATGCATAGTGCGGGGACCATGCCAACTTTGAATCAAATAGAACAGGCCCTGAATCCACCATAATGTGACCAAAGGCAAGTTATCTCACGTTTTCAGTGTTCCATTTTCTGGTGGGTTCAACTCTACTTACAAGAGGATAAAGGAAGAATGGACACGTCCCACATAGTGCTTTCTATGCAGCGAGCACCAACTAAATGAATGAATGGATTTATGTGACTTGGTTTTGCCTGTCTATATGATAGAAAAAGTCACCCAAGATACATTGATCTCCCCAGCTGTGTCACTGTTTATGATATGACAACAAAGTTTATTCATTGCAACTCTGCAGATATTGTATGAACTTTATTGGACGTATCTCAGGGCGCCTGGATGGTTCACTCGGTTAAGCGTCCAACTTTTGATTTCAGCTCAGGTTATGATCTCATGGTTTTGTGAGTTCGAGCTCCACATCAGCCTCTGCACTGACAGCATGGAGCCTGTCTGAGATTCTTCCTCTCTCTTTGCCCCTCCCCTGCTCACACTCAGTCTTTTTTAAAAATAAATAATAAATAAAAAACTAAACAAAATATTTCACCTGCACAAACTCAATGCATCATAGTTTTCAGCAGATTAAAACTGAACTAGAACTCCCTCTCTGCATCCCCTCTTTCTGTCCCTCCATCTCTCTATCTGTATCTTGGAATCTATTTCTATTGCTTTTTCTCCTGTTTCAAGAGAGAAGGAAGGAGGAAAGTTAATGAAGAAAGGAACAGGGACATAAAAGCATTTGGCAATTAAGAAGACGGTTAGAAGGTTTTAATTTATTTTACTTGCCAAACTCTGAACTTATAATAAGGAAAAGAAGTGCTGTTCTCTTGGAGATTATTTCCCCCATTAGTTGCCAGGGGTAACATAATTTCAGAGACAAACAGGAAATTGGTGGGCCATAAGCTTGCTGTCACTGCCTGGATCTTCTTTCCATGCCACATGTTTACATACATGCTGTGTTCCCCTTGACAAAGGCAGACACAGACACACAGGGACTTCAAGGATTTGCATTGTGTGTGTGAAATGGTTTCATTTAAGAGCTGCTGCTGTCACTTCTCAGACAGTGCAGAGGACAGAGAGGGAGTGTCAGTGACTGACTAAACGCTAGGTTGCACAGGAGGCTTAATTCTTTGGGCTTATATACATATACATACACATATATGTATGAGGAGTAGACATACTCAAGATTAGAATTTTGTTATGAAAATTTGGCTTAAGTGGCTGTAATCTGAGCCAGGCAATACTGAACTTTAATGTTAGCATCTTTGTTTCTGGCAGGCTTCACAGTGGTGCAGGAGGGTGGACCCAGTCCCAACAGTCAGTATGGAAATAAAGGACTATTTTGTGAGTACCGGCCAGTCCTGTGACTATTTCCTACTATTTATGCAGCAAGAGTAGAAGTTCTTACGATATGGGAGGATACAATCTGTGAGATTGCTTAATACTGTCTTCTCATTGGCTTCTCCAACTCAGAAGTAAAGAGCCAATGACAAAAAACCAAACATTTAAATCACTTATATCCCACATTTTCTGCCTCAGAGTTGCCCCTTTGCATATAGCTATTTTAATACTTAGAAGACCCTATATAGGTGATCCTAGGAGAAACACAGTGCCCCTTCTCCTTTATCAATCTAATGCACCCCCACACAAATCTATTCTGTGCTGCTGAAGGACCTAATCTTCAGCAGTTGTAAGGTTTGGTGGGGTTGTGGAGCTCAGAGGATTAGCAATTCATTCTTTGCCAAGACTCACCTAAAATACTGCATGTCCAATATTCCCAGAAAGGCTTATCATGTCTGTGTTTCGATTCAGGATAGAGATGAAGATTTACAGTCTTTAATATGAGGATGGAGAAGTGGGACGAGCAGCTGGCAAAGAAGGACACTCACGACATGTGTGGTCTTACATAACATTAGAAGCAGCCTTGAAAGAAGTATTTCAGGGACAACAAAAGGAAATTTCCCTGATGCCTGCAGTTGCTCAGTTTCACTAAAGACTTTATCTTCCATGCATGTATTCATTCAACAAACATGATTTGAGCATATATTAAACGCTAGTCATTGCCCCAGGTACTGAACATATAGCAGTGAGTAAAATGGACAGGATCTCTGTTCTAAAGTAGCATAGTTCAAATCTAATGATTGAACAGTAAAGGAATTTGGATTTTTCAGTGATGTATCAGCTCTTTTCCTTAAGGAAGTTTCAGTAGTATAGAAGAGAAATTGAAAAATTAATTTCTAAAATCATCTCTTGGTATATGAGGGATGTGTACATGTGTGCATTTATGGCAAAGGAGATTTGAAGTCTAGAGATAATCCTCCCTTACTTGTCATTCTTACCTGACAAAAGCCAAGCACAATAAAAGAGACTGACTTTGGACTTGAGTGAGAATGAATAAAGCAGAACATTGGAGGTGGCAAAACTAAACAGATGTTTAAAGTTTACGGATATTTTTAAAAGGAAATGTAAGACTTATTGAGAAACACAGCCAGAGACCAATTTGCTTACCTACTACCTCTCAGATCAATCTCTCAGCCATTTCCTAATATCAAAAATCAGGAGACTAAATTATGGGCATGCTAAGATGTGGTTAGGAAAAACAGATGATTTATATTTCAGACTTGTCCTCTTGTGAAAAATGAAAACCTGGCGAAAGCCTTAAAACTATAAATATCACAGATTCAAGATGAGTTAATTTAATCCCGCCTATGTTCTCCCCCTTCACTCTCGTAAATTGCACACATTTATGAAGTAGAGAAAAAAGTCCTTTTTGTTTCTCAATGGCCGGATAAAATGTTTTTTGCCTAATTACTCAACACTGAAAAATTTTCCCCAAAGAAGTTTCTAATTAAATATTTAGCTAAGGAAGCATTTTTTAGTAAAGATAACTAATGAATTATATAGACCATGTTTTACTTATTGTTTTAGAACATAAACAATGGACTTAAACCACTACAGTTTTTGATTAGAACTAAAGAACATAAACCTTCCTTTTGTATTTATTTTCTGTACCATGTATTTTGGCATTTCATCATGGGGTTTGCTATTCGTGAGGGTATGAATTGTTTTTTATTCGTTTGTTTGTTTCAAGATGTTTCCCATGTTTTAACTGTTGAAAAAAAAAGGATCCATTGTAGAGATTTTAAGTTTCCTAAATTGACCTTCACTTCTATTTCCTTTGCACTCCCCATAACTCCTGGTATACAGTAAGCACAAAGTCCACACCTGTTGAAAGAATAAATGTGGGTCAAATGGAATAACTTTCGTGAAACTCATCTGAAGACAGGACAATCAACTAGTTCTATGGAACTGGAAGTTTCTTCTAAATTAAGACACCCTGGGTCACATTCATTAATCTCTGACATTTTAGCCAAATATATTTACCTTAATCACATAAATACAGTCATATATATCACATGGCCCTTAAGAAATTCAATCAGTGTTTTGTTAATTCTTTAGAAACATAGAAAATGTGTGGTGTATAAATTTTCCAGTTGATTCCTTTTGGAACTGGAGATTTAGGTGAGTAGGTGTAAAGGGAAATAAAGTATCATTTTAGAACTTGAGACTTTGGCAACTAACAAATAATTTATGAAAACAACAACAACAACAACAAAAAAACAGAATAGGAGCCATCCTTTTGTGTTCCAAAGAAAATGCCTTGGAGAGGTTATGAATAAAGAATACCCATTGAAGCAGAAAAATTCAAAAGAATGCAAGCTTCAAAATTTCAATAACAATGAACATGTTTTTATGTTGGCTTGCAACTTCTCTGCAGATGTTACTTTGAAAGTTTGGATTCTGCTGGATCTTCACATAAAGCATGCATCTTTGGTCTAAACATTGAAATTTGGTTAGGGAAAGCCAGCTGGAAACAGCTTCTGGAGATAGATCTTTATGTTTTCCCAAAACGAACATAATTTTTGTGTTTTGGTATAGAAAAGATCTTTTGTAAGCCAACCCACTACAGTAAAATTATGGCATAAATCTGGTTGAGTGTTTTCTAGGTAAGCAATAAAACAAGCAGAATTTAGTTGACATGTTGTTTCTTCTACCTGCACTTGATATTTATTGATTTTAGCTCATATCTCATTGAGTTTACATTTGGGTTCAAGTAAATCCAAAGTCATAGATAATTGGTCACTGCATAAAAATGAAATGGTTAGTGCCTGTGTGTGTGTGTGTGTGTGTGTGTGTGTGTGTGTGTGTTGTATAAAATCATTTCAATGGAACAAATTGTTATCACAGAATCATTTCTATTTCTTATAAGGTAATTGGATATAATTTAGAAAATGTACTAAAGAACAAAAAAATGACAGGAAACGTTTTCAGAGAGGAAAGTGTGTGTGGTCTTATATTCTTATGGGGAGTTCTGCTCAAAGGGCAATTACAGTGAAGGTCTTGGTTACATCCTCTGTTGTTGCTATTATGGAACTTCACACCTAGTACACCAGTATTATGAAAAGAACAAACCAGCAACAACAAAAATAAAAATATACATATATGAGCAAACAAAAACAAAAACAAAAACAAAACAGACAAGATTTTCATTCAAAATGATGGGCTTGAATGCCAGCCTTTTTATTTGCTAACCATAGATTTGTGGGTAAGATATTTCATATCCTTTTTCCCATTCTTATAGAAAAGAGAAAGATGGGGTACTAATAGTTACTCTTTGTGGTATAAAGGGATTTTTTTTTAATATCATTAACAAGGAAAACAATTGGTGTACTGTTAATCCTTGAACAATGAGAGGGTTAGGGCTGCTGATTCCCTCCACCCCATCCAGTAAAAAATCCATGTATAACTTTTGACTCTCCAACTTAACTACTAATAGCCTACTATTGACTGGAAGCCTTACTGATAAACATAGAGTCAATTAAAACATATTTTGTATGTTATACGTATTATATGCTGTATTCTTAAAGTAAGCTAGAAGAAAGAAATTTAGTAAGAAAACCGTAAGAAAGAGAAAATAACATTTATAGTACTGTACTGATAAAAAAAAATTGCATATAAGTGGACCCATGCAGTTCAAACCCGTATGGTTCAAGAATAAGCTGTATACCTATAAAATATTTATTTATTATTTGTTACATGTAGGTAGTAGGATAAGATACAAACCTTACAATTTAAAACATTACAGTCTCATTAATATTTCTAGACCAACATTATCTCTCAAACTCATCCTCATCATCTTATTATGTATTTCCAAAAGAGACAACCACTAAACAGCTCATCCTGTCATTTCAGAAAAATTATTGCTGTCATGTCTTTCTAGTGTCATTTAAATTCTTTTGGGTCGGGTTTAAATATGCTTACATTTGGTGTCCCTTCTCAGTCCAAAAATTCCTCTTCATCTATCTGAAGGATTTAAACGTTTTTTTTTTTTTATGTTTATTCATTTTTGAAAGAGAGAGACAGAGCACAAGCAGGGGTGGGGCGGAGAAAGAGGGGGACACAGAATCTGAAGCATGCTCCAGGCTCTCAGAACAGAGCCCGACGCGGGGCTCGAACTCACGAACCACAAGATCATGACCTGAGCCGAAGTCGGATGCTTAACCGACTGAGCCACCCAGGTGCCCCATCTATCTGAAGGCTTTTATGGAAAAAACTATATATAACATTTATGTTTTGTAGATGGAGTTCTCTCATCTTTGTCATCTCACATAATGCCCATTGTGACCCTGGTAGAGTAGACAACGATGTACTGTTATGGGTTGAATTGTGTCCCCCTCAAAAAAAGATATACTGAAGCCCTAACTTCCTACGTGTTCAAGAAAATGACCTTATTTGGAATGAGGGTTGTTGCAGATATAATCAGTTGAAGTAAGGAATACTGAAGTAGAATGGGCATTGAATCCAGCATGATTGGTGTTCTTGTAAGAAGATGGACATGTGAAGACAGAGACACACAGGGAGAATGCCATGTGACGGAGGTGTGTAGCTGCAAGCTAAGGAATGATGAAGATTGCTGGCAAACCACTAGAAGCTAGGAAGAGGCAAGGAAGGATTCCCTTACAGGTTTCAGATGGACAATGGTCTTCTTCACACCTTGATTTCAGACTCCTAGTCTCCAGGACTCTGAGACAATAAATTCCTCTTGGTTTAAGTCACCCAGATGGTGGTACTTTGCTACGGCAGCCCTCAGGGAACAAACAGAGGAAGGAGTCCATGGCACTAGCTAACATTCACCCAGTGCTAAACGTGTATTATACACCAAGAAGTCTCATAGTCTATGAGTTATTTCCCAGCCTTATTTATATTTTACAGATTAAGCTATGTAGGTTCAGAGAGGTAAATTTGTTGGACCAAATTTATAGAACTAGTATGTGGCAGAAATTGTTTTTGATTCATGAACTTGAGAACAGGAATCATTAGTCAAACTTTCAAGATGAGTAAACTGATAGTCAGAGATTGACATACTCTTCACTTTGTCTTTTTAAGACTAACTGTATTCATTTCCTGTGGTCTTTTTCCTGTGCCTATAACCCAAACATTTTTTTTTGCTACCTTTTTTTTTCCTTATGTAGACCACATGCCCTTCCTTTATGATACCCAAAACTGTCTAAAACTATGATCAATGGAACATTTAGAGAGAGGATGACCCTGCTATTCATACATATTTTAATCAATTCAGCACTTTAGGTGGCCAGTCTTGAATAGCAGATGAATTTAATGCCTGTTTCTTAGTAATATAAAAAATTCTTACTAAATTCTATACCTGAAGCTAATATTATACTGTATATTAACTAACTGGAAGTTAAGTAAATACTTGAAAAAGAATTCTTATAATTATGATGATAACTATCATTTATTAAGCACTGCTAAGCATTAGATAGTATATTAGGTTTCTAAATACATGACTTGATTTAAATGTTTCCAGTGTCCTACAAGATCATTATTGTATTATTTGTAGTGCTAAAGAAGAGTTCCATCAATTTTGTTTTATATTCCCAGGGAATATTTTCCCAGGGAAAAAATTCTAGATGTAAGTGATTTACATAAGACCACTCAATAAATCAATAATTATTATAGCACCAGAACTAGAAGTCAGACCTCTTAACTTCTAATACAGAATTCTTCATACTGCTAGTTTTTAATTGTTGATCACCTAAGGAATTACCCAGAAAGTTTGTTAAAAAATATAGAAGGTTGGAGGGGCACCTGGGTAGCTCAGTCAGTTAAGCATCTGACTCTTGGTTTCAGCTCAGGTCATGATCTCACAGTTTGTGGGTTTGAGCCCCACACAGGGCTCTGTGTGGACAGTGTGGAGCCTGTTTGAGATTCTCTCTCTCCCTCTCTCTCTGCCCTTCCCCTGCTCCTGCTTGTTCTTTCTCTCTCTCTCTCAAAATAAATAAACTTTTAAAAGTACAGAACACTAGTATCTTTTAGGATAGAGCTCAAGCTAAATTTTATGTGTTTCCCAATAAATTCTTAAGCATTCTAAATCACTAAAACTGTGGTCTTGGGGAAAATGTGTTAGTCACTTAGCTGAAACCTGAGGAAATAGTCCTGGAGAAGAAACGTTTGAAAGGATGAAAAAGGAAGAAGGGGGGAAAAAGAGAGAGAGGCATTTGATGCTCTACTAACATTGAAGTATGAATTGAAATGCAAAGAATTTTACCTTTTCTAAATGTTAACAATTTTCTAACATTTGTTCACCCACTGATCTCAAATTTCCTTTAAACAATTTATTTCATGGGGCGCCTGGGTGGCTCAGTTGGTTAACCGACCGACTTCGGCTCAGGTCATGATCTTGCAGTTTGTGAGTTCGAGCCCCGCGTCGGGCTCTGTGCTGACAACTCGGAACCTGGAGCCTACTTCAGATTCTGTGTCTCTCCCTCCCTCCATCCCTCCCCTGCTCACACTCTGTGTCTCTCTGTCTCTCAATAATAAATAAATGTTAAAAATAAATAAAAATAAAAAAATAAAAAATTTATGTCAAAACACAAAACATAAAAGCAACAAAGAGGTTAATCTGCGACCCGTTCATTCTCTAAACAGAGTTGCAACTCAGGCCAGCATGTGCCTGAACACAATGCAGATTGATTGTGGGTAATATGGAAGTTAATTTTGAACACTCTTCCAGCAATGGATTCAAGAGGGTGTGTAAGCTACAGTTCATGTTCCTCCTTGCTCTCTAAACTGTTCCTGTTGTGACAGTTTGTGAGTTTGCCAAACTGGACTGAAGCAGCAGATCCTGTCTCCCACTCAAATTCTGTGCTTCCAATACTCAGTTAGCCTTTAATCCTTCATCCCCATGACATTCCATCACTTTGAGAACTGGGCACACACATAAGATTGATGCTAGAATACAGCTGTTTTAGCAGGGCTTTTTTTTTTTTTTTTTTTTTTTTTTAACACAATGGGAGGATTTTCATAGATGTTCAGCTCTTAACTCTACTTCCTCCTGAAATCTCCCTGCTAATTCAACTGGGCATTGGTCTATTAATTTAAAATCGCTTCAATTTTCTAACAAAGAGCACGCTTCAATGATCCTCCTCATCTTACTAACACTTCACAGCTTTCTCTTTCTATCCAAGTACATGCTTATGTAAAATACAAAGTAAGGATTCTAGCTTGGTTTAGTTACTAATTAGGTGATTAGATGGATGTTCTTACTCAAAATCTTTCAAATCAGTATGCCTGAATTTCTATAGCTGAAAAATAAGGTGCTTACAATAAAGGGGTTTTAAAGGTCTCTTCCAGTATTAAATATCCATAACTCAGATTGGGAACTAACAGTTATATTCTGGGATATACACTGGACTCTAAAATCATATGCTTCCATATTGTGTAAAAGTATCAAAAGTATGTAGAAAATAAGATAAATTGATGGACTGATAGAAAGATGTGATAAAGCAAGTATAGTAAGATGTCAGTAGTAGGTGATAAATATACAGGTACTCACTGTAAAATTATTTCAATTTTTCTCTACTTGAAAAATGTTGTAATAAGTCATTGTAAAATGGTATCATTAGCATGTATGATATATATACATATGCATGAAATTATATCTTCTAAATACTATGGCTACTCATATTTGGAATTCTCTAAAATAATTATACACACATACTCTCTAAAATATGTCTTCCTTTATTTTGTCCACCACGGCAGATTACAATTTTTATTCCTTCAGCTTTACTCGGTTATCTCCAAAGGATTTGGAGCATTCCATGGTGATTCCAGAGTATGTCAAATTCATTGCAGCTGTAAAACAGCTGGTGCAGCCCGCTCACAGTGGCACTCTGAAATGTAGTCTGAATTTATTAAAAGCTTGTGACTTGACTATAAACTTTATTTTCATGTTTTATGATGTTAGAAATACATATGGGACATAGTAATATTATATTGCTTGGTAATTCCTAGCATTAAAAAAAAAAAATTCAACATCCAGTTTGAGCTTGATTAATTTATATGCTATCTCTTCCTTGATTTACTTTATGACATGCGCAAATCATTGAAGTTGAAGCGAACTGCATCAAATGCTATTTTGTGAATTGTAGTATTTTGTTCTTTGAAGGAGAAGACAGACCTAGAGGCATCTCTGCTACTTTTACATAGAATGTGGTACAATTTTATCACATGGAGATTCTGGAAAAGTCTTGTCTTGCCATCTTGAAAACAACACTTTAGATGCAGTGGAAAAATTGCTACCTTGCTTATTTCAAGCCCTCCCAACAGGAACGGCAGTGGCAGGTTGGGGAGGCTAAACTGTGGACATGGTAATATCCACAAAGAGGGGCTATTCTGCACGACAGAGGTAGAAACACCAGGCATGATTACTGGGGACACCAGCACAGGTGGAAGCAGCTCCCAGAAGATACAGTGTGACACGGCCATATCTGGAGAGCAGGAAAGAACGTCTGGTGGTATGAATCAGCTGAATGATGTGTTTATATTCCAGTGAAACATTCCTGGGGACATGTTGAATACCTGGCACTTGTAGGAATGACGTGTCTAGCAATATTAGATGGGGCTAAGAACCAGTGCTATACAGTATATGCATATACACACACACACATGACCCACACATACCTCTGCCTATGTTTCTAACATTTACCACAAATTCCTTTTTATTTGGAAGCTGATATAATACATGAGTCCCTTGTGGATAAGTCCCCAAGGCCAAAAGCTCTTCCTTCCTCACCTCAATCTTGTGTCTCTCCCACCACTTCCGTAAGTTTCTATGTGTCCAATGAATCTACACTTTCACATATCCCTGATACACAATGGGAGGAGGAGGAGTCTCCACAGGAGACTATATTATTCCTTGTTTTGTGGTTGATATCTCTTGCAGTTAGTTCAAACCCTTCACATGTCCTCCAAGTTCAGGTGGACAGACATCATGCAAACGTTTTTCTTACTCTTACTCTTGCTGTTTGATTTCCATTTGCTACTTGCCTAGATGTATGCACTGCAGACATCCTTGAATACCATATTGTTCTGCTGCCCAGCGATGTTCATCTTATTAATGTCTTCTATGCAGTGGGAAAAGGTTACTAGTTGTCTTTGGCTTTACTATGTAAAAATAACTTATTTGGAGTTGTTCATTGTCTGATGTTACAAAACACCTTACATTCTTCCAATTCTATCATCTATAGTTGAATCCACTTGCAACAAAACGGTTTCTTACTTATGGCTTTGTTACTAAACAGAGGCATAGTTACTTTGCACATATATTATATTGCATACTTTATCTGAGTTTGTCCTTGCAATATTTCTGTAAGAAAGGCAGGTGATCATAGTAAGTGTTATTGTTTCTACTTTACAGTAGGAGATCAGAGAATCTTGTGACTTTTCCAAGATTACCTCAAATCAGTGACTTAGAGGTATTAAGTATTGGGCTCAAAGGATGTGAATAGTTGGTTTTGGAAATATCCTTCCTGTTGTCAGAGAATGTATGTTGAAGGCTTGAGAAGGGAATAACTATCATTTTTGACATTATTATTCATATGGTGAAAGGTGAAAGCCTGGGCTTACAGCAAAATATTTGGGATTGCTTTGAGAATTCTCCTACTGGTTGACCCAAGGCTTCTCATTAGAATTCACCAGAATGTTTATTTCTAGGTTCATAATGAAAACTCAGGAGGAGGTGGGTAGATATTGATGTCTAATAATCAGTTTTAATTCCAAAACAAAGACTGATCTTTCTCTAAAACAGTCTTCTCCCATGTTATCTCTTAGAATATGGCAACCCCATTCTTGTGATTGTTCAGGTCAGGATTCTTAAAGCTATTCTTGATTCTTTATGTTGCACTGCATGCCTAGTCTATCAGCAAACCTTGAAAACATATTCAGAATCTGACCAATTTACTACTTCCATATCTCATACTTCATCCAAGCCAATAATTTTTGGAGTGGGCTCCTACCCTTTATCTTTGTCTCACCTTGATCTTCTTTACTCTGTTCCCAACACAATGGCCAAATGGGATTATGTTAAAACAAAGGTCAGATCATATTTTTCCTTTACACCAAAGCACACAATGACCTCACATCTCACAAGGAAGTCAAAATTCTTATGATGGCTCGCATCCTATGGATCATCTGCCTCCCCCATTTACCTCTCCAAACTCATCTCCTGTTGTTCTCTCACTCGCTCTATCCAGCTACACTTGCCACCTCTCTTCTTCTAATGTGCAAATATATTCCTGTCTTGGAGCTTCTGTACTCACCGTTCCTTCTGCCTGTAACCCTGCTGCTCCAGGTAACTGTGTAGGTTGTCTACACTTACTTCATCAGTCAGATCTTTACTCAACTATGACCTTGCTGGAGAGACCTTCCTGGTCATCTTATGTAAGACTGCATAAGATCCATAAGCACAAACTCAGGCTCTACTTTTACACCTTAACTTTTATCATCATCTCACATACAATGTTTCACTTATTTGTATTGTTTATTTTATATCTCATCCAGTAGAACATAAGGTAAATTAGCACAAAAATTTGGTCTGTATTTTCTACTGTTGTGGACCCAAGGTGTAGAAAAGTTCTTGCAACATAGTTAGGAGTTAATGGCTATTTGTTGCATTAATGCATTTGTTGAATATGAAGTAGATGCTCTCTTTTGGGGAAAAGGGGTCTTTATTTTCTTTAGGCTATCAAAATGGCAACGAGCCAAATATAAAATAGACCAAGTCTAATACTGTAAGAGGTGCTAAGTAAGAAATGGAAAAGACAGGCATAGGAGAAAAATACAAATATGGTAGTTAGTGATCAAGATATAATAACACAGTAAATAATAATGTCTTTTGCTTAATTTGAATTTCACCACTCTCAGATTTGCAGAAAGTACATATAATTTCCTTTTTATAAAAAAGAAAACAAAAGTTCAGAGAATTAATGTGATTTGTCTAGAGTCACACTACTAGTACATTAGAGAGCTAAAGTTTGAACACATATCTTAAGATTTTGAATCAATGTTCCTTTCACTTTTCACAAACTCACTATGGAATAACTTATTTTCAAGTCAATGTTATAGTAACAGGAAAATTAAAGCTTATTAAATCAATACTGGAAATATGTTTAATTAGAAGAGTCTAGTAACTATACCAAAATAAAACAAACTCTCAGAAGAGTCAAAATGATTTTTAAACGATTTTACTATTGGCATTATTTTACATAGGGAAAGTGATGGGAAAATATGCAAATATTGCAAAGAAGCCTCATTGGAATTTCATTTAATTTATTTTTTTCACTTTGCTTTCAGGAATGTGTAGACAAGCATTCTAACTCTAACAAAGAAATGCAAAATATTTTAAAGAAACACCCGTGTCAGGAACATGATAGCTGAAAATGAAATAGCTATGGAATTATACCATATAGTAGTTAACCTGAAGAGGTTCAATATACCATTCCAGATATTCTCACTAGGAAGACAATGTTTATTTAAATTTAATATTTGAATAATTTTCATGAAGAAGTAACTTCCTTGAAAGAATAATCAGAGGCTATTTTTACTCTTAAATTGTTCTGAACTTCTTAGTACCTCACGGGAGCAGAACTTCACAATATTTTTTCGCCTTTGCTCTTTTTCCCAGTCTCCCAAATGATTAGTTGGGATTTATCATTATAAATGCTTTGGTAAATCCTGTAGTTCCTTTTAAGGATGAAATGTAGAGCAAATTTGAATGACTGGTGGCAAACTTCTATATTTCTACAACTAGATACATTAACATGTGGCAGACTATACTTTATTACTTGTCTTTCTTATTTTTTCTTTTCAAATCTTTATTTCAATTCTAGTTGGCTATCATACAATGCAATATTGGTTTTAGGAGTAGAATTCAGTGATTCATCACTTACAACACCCAAGGTTCATCATAACAAGTGCCCTCGTTAATGCCTATCACTCACCTGGCCCATGCCTCACCCACCTCCTTCCATCAGCCTTCAGTTTGTTCTCTATATATAAGAGTTTCTCATGGTTTTTCTCCCTTTTTTTCCCTCCCATATGTTCATCTGTATTATTTCTTAAATTCCACATAAAAGTGAAATCATATGGTATCTGTCTTCCTGTAACTGGCTTATTTTGCTTAGCATAATTCACTCTAGCTCCATCCATGTTGTTGCAAATGGCATAATTTCATTCTTTTTGATGGCTGAGTAATATTCCATTGTATGTGTGCATGTGTGTGTGTATAAGATCTGTTTTTTTTTAATAATTTGTAAAAACATATTTTTAATGTTGGTCTCATTTTATTTAAGAGTTTATTTTGTATCCTAAAATAGTGAACAGTAGCAAATGAGTTACAGAGCAAAGGAAAGACCAGTGTGGACTAAATGCTAACTAGTGACAAGATAGATACTTTATATGCATTATTTTACTTGCAATTCAGAATTATTTCATTAGTATGGGTATTCATAATCTGTATTTTATAGGCAGGGAAGATGAGATTCAAAAACGAAGTTTACACAGTTACTAAGGGAGAGACACAGAGTTTGAATTCCATTCCACCTCCAGAGTAAATGATCTTTCAAATACACCCTTCTGGATCCTCTGGTATCAGGGGAAAATGATCCAGGAAACCGCCCACAAACTTGCAATGCTTGAAATGGCCTAAAGCTGTTTTGGCAAATGATTTAGTTTTTTAAATATGGTCTTAATTTTTTTTTCCAGTTTCATTGAGATATAATTGACACACAGCACTGTATAATTTTAAGGTGAACGATTCTATGGCAAAGAATTTATTAATTTAAGGATCAGAATATAGTATTTAAGCTAAAACTGTTAACAAGTTCTTTCATATATTGAAATCCAACTCCATCTCTACCGGTCCCCATTTATTATAAGAAGCCACACACAGCAATGACTTGCAATTTATTGCTTTTCAGGTATTTAAAAAGAGCTATTTTCCCCCTGAGTTTTCTCTTCTTTAGGTTACATACTACAGTCCATTTTAGATGATTCCCTAGTAAATAAAGTACCAATCATTTATGATCTATAACCTGACAGAAATTTAAAACTCAGAGAGGGGTGCCTGGGTGGCTCAGTGGGTTAAGCCTTCGACTTTGGCTCAGGTCATGATCTCGTGGTTCATGTGTTTGAATCCCTGCTTGGGATTCTCTACTCTCTCTCAAAATAAATAGGTAAACTTAAAAAAAAAAAAAAACTCAGAGAAAATTTTGACATTTAATATTTAATGTCCATTCTATTGATGAAATAACTGAGACCCACATTGGCTAAGTAACTTTTAAATAAAAATAGACTATATTTATCTAAGTGTACTACAATGAAGGTAAGTATGCACTCACATGTGCATATATGAAAGAGTAGTTTTGACCTTATTTAAACTCCAGAGAGAAACATACTTTCAAGGATTTTTAAAGGAACAGCCAGCATGCTTATGATTGATTTAAAAAAAATGCATAGAGTCTATTGCTTATTTATGTTGATATCCTAAATGGCAAAGTGTCTTACACATAGTGAAGATCAATGAATACTTGCTGCATAAATTCTTTCCTTAATAACCATGACAGACATTTTGAAATAGATTTTTATAACTTAGCATTTGGTTTTCCCACTCTAATAGTATCCTAGCGCTTCTATAAGAAATTTTCAAAACTTGAATGGCTTGAAACAACAAATTTACTCTCTCCTAGTTCTGGAGGCTGGAAGTCAGAAACTAAGGTATTACCAGGGCCAAGCTCCCTCCTAAACCTCTGGAAGAGGATCCTTCCTTATCTTCCAAATTCTGGTAGCCCCAGGCATTCCTTAGCTTGCAGCTATTTGCAGCTGATTGAAATCTCCGGCCCTGTAGTCATGTTATGTTCTCCCCTCTTATAGCTTCTGTAATTCTTATAAGTCATACAAGATTAAGGGTCCACTCCACTCAAGTGCACCTACATCTACATCAACCCTATTTCTATTTCCAGATAAGGTCACCTTCTGGGTACTAACTAGGGTTTGTGACTTTAATATATTTTGAGAGGGACACAATTCAACCCATAATACTCACAGACATTAAAGTCCTTATAATAATAAAAGTAAGTCCCTAATATATCCTTGTATAAGTTTTTAAGATGATTACACTTCATTTGTGCCAGAGTCTAAGTGTTCCTTGGTCCAACATGTAAGTGTTATCTACAAGCATTTATTACACAATCTTGGCTTATTCATTTAGTGACAATAGGCCTGCAGAAAAAAAGCTGGCAGAATCTAGTAGAAGGATCATGCTTCCATTTAGCCAAAAGTTAAACTGAGAACTAATTTAAAATTTAGGATATGTGAGGAGGTAGTCTCAAGCTATTTTTCTAAGCCTTTTCTAGATTTAATAGATCATTCTACCTAATTGGTTATGTAGAAAATTCAAACTCCATGAAGGGCTGTGTATCTGAAGTCCACTGTACCTTTGATGGATAGACTTCAGAATATTCTGTGCACTTCTTAAAACTGTATGAAGCGTGTTTGTGTGTGTGTGTGTGTGTGTCTGTGTGTGTGCATAAATGTATTTCCCTGTGACAGAATTCCTAGCTTTCCTCAGAGTGAAGTGATTCATCATCCTTCCAAATAGGAGAACCACTGACTAGATTAGCTAAATCAAGATGGTTCAAGGAAAAATAATGAATGTTGGCAAGGACATCTCTCCATGACTTGCTCCTCAATATTCTACCTTTAATTTTTTCTCTTAGAGGTGCCTATATTCTTTAAAACTTTTAATTTCAGTGCAAAACTAGAGCCTTTTTTTTTTTTCATCTTAAGCTTTGTAAATTTTCAACCAGTTTTCCTGTTTTACATCATGTTTGTCCCATTACTCATTTCCTCATAGCCATAAGCTCTGCTTTGCAAAAAATGGTTAGATTTCTGATAACCAAATCTATAATAAAATTTAACGATTGACACTGAGCCAGTATTATGTGTCATTCATCAAATATTTGGCTGACCTTATTATATTCTATTTAGATACTATACTAGGAATTAGAGATATAAAAGATAAAAATAATTTTTTTTAAAGAGTGGTCTTTTCATTCCAAAGAGGTCACAATTTATACAACAGTTTTAAAACTTGAACATACATATGAATCACATGGGGATCATGATTAAAATGGAGATTCCGAATTGGTGGAGAGGAAGAATTCTCAGGCCCTGTATTTCAAATAAGTTATCAGATGATGCTTATGCTGTTGGTCTGCAGATGATATCTCATGCAAGAAGTGTTCTGTGCAGTCTTTCTCAACTAGATCTGGAGGAGAAGTCTGTCCTAATGCCTTAATCATCCATTTATGTCCTAATGACCTAATTATGCATTATGTATTCACTTCAATGTCTCTAGAATGTGCTAGTTATGCACCTTCCTTGAGAGAACTGAGAAAAATAGTCTTTAAATCACTTTTTGTCTTCTGTGTTCAAGTAGAAGCTTGTATTATTTAGGAATGAATTCAGATTTAAGCAACCAAAAGTCTACTCAGGGACTTAGACAAATAAGGGTTACTTATTTCAGACAGCCAGAAGTCAGGGCTTAGTAGTTCAGTGCTCCAAGGAACTTTCACCTTTTTTTCCCTTCAGTTATTCTCAGCATGTACAGGTAGGTGCTTACAGATGTTGTCTCTAAGTTGTGACAGCTGCCTCAGCAAGCTCGCATCTGCTTTCCAGGTGGAAGCAGGAAGAAATATGGGTAAGGAAAAGCCAAACGATAGCTCAGTTTATAAATGTCCCTTTTTAAAAGTTTCTTGGCAGGTAAGCACAGTGACTTCAAACTAATCTTTTTTTTTTTAACTTAAAAAAATTTTTTTTAATATTTATTTATTTTTTGAAGAGAGAGAGAGAGAGAATGGGGGAGGGGAAGAGAGAGAGGGAGACACAGAATCTGAAGCAGGCTCCAGCCTCTGAGCTGTCAGCACAGAGCTCAACGCGAGGCTCAAACTTGGGAACTGTGAGATCATGACCTAAGCCTAAGTCAGATGTTTAGCTGGCTGAGCCACCCAGGCGCCCCTCAAACTCATCTTTTTGTATAGAACTGGTTCACACAGTCATTCCTAACTGGAAGTGAGTGTGGGAACAGGACTATTTGAACTCCAGCTTTGGAGCTTCCATAGTAACAGAACGTAAAAAATGCAATTATCCGTGCTCAAATTTAAAGCAATAGTGTGAGCAAAATTCTTCTAAAATATCCGAGTTGTCTAGAACTTCAAAGATACTGTATCGGACGCTGCCTGTTCTGATTACGCTTAGATTTGGTTATTCCTGTACCATCTCTCCAATGCAAGTAGAAGTGCATTTCTCCCTTTGGCTTTCCCTAAGTCTTTTCCTCAGTTTTACAAATTCCTTTGTAAATAGAAATAATACCTTAATGCACACAAGAACATGTATGTTTCACTTTTTATCTGTAAAATACCAAACTTTTCCACAAAAACACGAAGTTGTGAACAGTCTTAGTATCCTATATTCATAGGCAAACAAACCATTTGAAACAGATTATTTAAATATAGCTTCCTTTTTGATGTTAAAATCAAGTTCTAGTATTTACAGTCAGTTGTCTGTCTGACTTAAAAAGAAACAACGAAACTCCATGCAATGAAGAGTAGGGAATTAATAACAAAATATCATCGACTATGTCTTAGGCACTTTATGTATTTTAATACCATTAGCCCTCTCAGTCACCAGCTGAGGTCTTCACATGGTCCATTTTCCTAATGAGGAAACTAAAGTTCAAAGCAGTAACTGCTGAACATCACATCATCCAGCTAAAAAATGTCAGAGCTGGATTTGAAGCCAAGTGTGTTTAAACTTTCCACTTCCTCTCTGTCTTAGAAGGCATGTGTGGAACGTACTATCTTACTCTGCTTATCAATTACCTTAATGACATTCATAATGGATGTGTATGTAAAAACAGTAAAGATTCATTATTTGCCTCTATTCTTTTTTTTACTTAGAATTGAATTTAATAATTAAATATGCATCAAGTGATACTTGCTGGAAAGAAGAAATGCCTATCTTTTATTTCAATGCTGTGATATTAGTAATAAAAATTAAAGGGAGAAGAAAGAAAAGAGCAGAGGCATTGGGGAAGTGTAGAAAGAAATGTAAAGAAGAAAATTTAAATCATAAATTAACTGCCACCTCTCTGACATGATAAATAAATTGGCATTTTACTTACAAAATAACCAAGATAGTAAAACTTAGTAAAAGTGCGCCATCGGCATTTCACACGTTAGATAGTAAATGAAAGAAAATATTTAAACTCATGTTTAAAAATATATTTATGGCTTCAGATATCATACATGGGAGAAATAACAGTTTTGATTATGCACATTTAAATTTTCTATATTTTTAGAATTTCTCCATAATATGAATTGCTCTAAAAATTAAGAAAACAATTTTAACTGGGTAACTTTTTCATTCCTAACACAAGGAATTATCAAGAATTGACTCTGCTATAGCCCCTGGGCCAGGCACTAAGCATGTACTAAGTAAGGTACACAGATCCTGGTCCTGTCCCGAGAACCTACTCTAGTGGGATGACAGGTGAGAAAACGGCAATTCACACACAGTGTGACAAATCCATGGGATTCTAGGGGAGCAAACAGAAAAAACATAGTTGTTTGAATCACTTTCAGCCTAATACATTAGTAACTCCTCATTTTGTAAAAGTCCATTCCAAATGAATAAAATGTAAGGTTTAAATCTATATGAAGGTAAAACCCGGGCTTCCTGAAAACTTTCCACTCTGAAATGAATCATGTTGGAGGAATACAGATACCAAGGCTAGCTCTAGGTGAATTAAAAGATGTTGCATTTAAAAAAGAGAGAGAGAGAGAGAGAGAGAGAGAGAGAGAGAGAAGAATGAGGTGGCTTCTGTAATTAAGAGAAAGGATAATCGTTTCATGGTTTCAAAGCTTCTCAATGTTAGAAGGGACAGCCTATGTAGTTACACAGAAATTGCATATAATATACAGAGAGAAAGATATAGAGATATAGAGATCTCTGTCTCTCTCTCTATGCACACATATAAACAGTTAAATGCTGAGCAGGAAGTATGGCGTTCAGAGCCAAAGAAGTGAGGAGTGTCCTGGCTACCTCTGGGAGTTGGCAGGAAGCACAGAGGCTGAGGATAGGAATTAGAAGTATTTGATAGCTCAGAGGAAAACATAGCACGGAGGGGGAAATAGTGTAAACAGAAAGGTCACGAAATAAAGGCAGGGCACTGGGTTCCCTGGTGGATGCGGACAGGAACAGAGGCTGTAATCCAATAACCAACAGGGTACAAAGCGCCTCCATCGCAGAAGTGGCGACCTTGGCAGGAAGCACAGATCATACCATTATGTCCTCATTTTTCTCCTCTGTTGGGAGCAGATTTTATGACTCTACTTCAGACAGAAGACATTGTAGAAAGAAAAATTATGGGGCACAGAGTTTTAGAAAAAGAAGAAAGATTGCCTTGAGTCTGTTTCACCTAATAGCCTTTTCCTGCAGATCAGGTTTTGAGGTTAATGATGTTTATTCTGTTTGGGGGGGACTGGAATCTAATATGTGAATTTTGATATCAATATCTAAAGAACTAGATTGACAGTTTTGATTTTTTTTTTCCTTCAAAACTTATCCGAGTTAGACATACCCTGAAGCTAATATTAACAGCTGAAACTTTAGTTTGCCTCACTTTGGCCCTTACAAGACCCTGTACCTGATTTGGCATTTGTAGTTTTGATTCCTTTTCAAATTGCATAAAGAATATGGATGATAATTTTTTAATAAAGATGGCAGATGACTACTTGGGTCACTGCAGCATTACTGACAGATTTTGTAGGTGGAACACTTTCTTGCCAGCTCTATGGAGGCCAAATTTCTACATTCAATGTGAAGAGGGCATATGACATATCAACTAAATGTCTAGAAAACTGAAAAGGGTATTTTAATGCATTTCATAAGGAAAACTGGTCAATCAATCTTGAAATGCTGCAAACTGAAATTCAACACAGTTTCTGAATATTTACTTCAGTTGCTCAGATCCTTGAAGAAAACCATAATTGCAATCTGTCAGCCTCTGATGGTTGGATATTGAATAGATTTAACTTAGTGTACAAGCAAACACAATGTGAAATAGATGTTTCTGTAAATCGGGTTTATAAGCTTTACTTTTGTTGTTATGCTACCTTTTATCTTTATCTAACTAAATTTTATGCACTAGATAATCAAATATGATGCTTTGGGCTACCGGTACGAGGACACCCAAGTGAAAATGATACGTTTCATAATAAGCATTTGTGACCTCACATTAACAGAGTTCCAGATGGGGCTGGACAGCATAGTGATGTAGGTCTGGCACACTGATGCCATTATCATTTTTTCATCTGAATTCCCTGCCATTGTCAGCATGTTTGCATCATCCCCCATCATGATTTCAATATAGCAGTGATAGTTCCATGAGGCACATGACCCCTCTAGTGAAGGACAAAGAGATGATCCCTTCCAGGGTCTCTGTTTTTGTTACTAAGAAATAAAGATCTCACTCCATCAAACCAAGATTTAGAAAATAGATCACTAATTTTCCTTTCTCATAAAGGCTAATTGTGTGGTCAGCATTGGTCACATGGCATACCATTGCTGTAAGCTTTCCCGGGGTCTGTGCCTGGCATTTTCAGCCTCTAAACTGGGAGTTGGGTTCTGCCAGGAGAGATGGAGGGGAGTCATGGGGATAGGTCTACTGTGAGCAACCAAGTTCCATCACAATTAGCCTTTATGAGAAAGGAAAATCAGTGATCTATTTTCTAAATCTTGGTTTGATGGAGTGAGAGCTTTATTTATTTATTTATTTATTTATTTCTTCATTTTCATTCTTTGGGTGTATACTTACTCATATGAGCACATCTGTGTTTTCACCATCTGTGTGTTTCATTTTTTCTCACTCTCCAGCAATTTCACTTGCCACAAATCTTCCTCCAGAGTCTGAAAAACTTCAGACATTTTTATGTTGATGTAAGCTCCTTTGAGCTGCAGACTTTGGCCAAGTTATAACAAATCCACTAAACTGTGGAGATTTTATATCTCGCGAAGGCCAAGAGGGTGGGCCTCTGAGCTACACAGCACAGAATGCCAACCATCCTGCATCCAATTACTTGGGCACAGGCCAGAACAATTGGTGTTTCCTGTCTCTAGTCCAAACTTTGAGCTGCTTCCTAGCAGAGGTCACAGGAGGGTAAAGGATGTTCCCTAAGGACTCTACTGACCCCTAAGAACTTACTGGAAAATAGCAGACTAGCTCAGGCTCCAGAGAGTATCTCCAACTAGTATCTTCAAAGACTCGCATTTATTCAAAATGTCTGGGCACTGTTCTTGCATGACAGGTGAAGGTCTAGCTCCATTCCTTACTTCCTCCAGGAAATTTTCCACCCATACAGCAGCCCTCACTCAGCTGACCTGAGATTATATAACACTTTGTCAATAATTCTCATTCAGCATTTAATTGTATGCTAGTCTGCAACATTTTTTTTTTCTTCAAGTGTCTTATATTCAAAGACTTTTTGTGTTTTTCCCAAACTACAAAATAAAACCTTTCAGATCAAGGACCACATTTTTCTGTTTCTTACCACACTCTTACTATCCATGTGCCATATAAATACATTAAATAAGCAATCACATATAAGATGAAAAAAACTTAAGATGGTGATAAGTGCTGGTAGAGGAAGGATCATGAGCCATGTGATGTATGGGGGGAACGTAACCTAATCTCCAGTTGAGAAATGATTTCTCTGACAAAGTAATATATGACCTGACTGACACCTGCAGGATGAGCAGGAGAAAATTAGGGACAGATAATGTGCTCATGTGCAAATACGAAGTTGTGTCTGGAGTAGAGAGTGCAACGTGGATGATGGCAGAGAATGAAAACTGGGGGAAAGGTGGGCCAGAGGGTGCCACAATCTGTTCTCCTTCCCAGACTAAGAGCATGGAGCTGCCCAACCAGAAACTGCACTTGTCATTATCCTTTCCATTAACGGTAGCCACAAGATACATCTCTCTCTGATGGCATGCAAGTAGAAGTGATGTCCCTATATCTCAGACAGGATTTTAAGTCAATGGGTGCACTTCCTCCACATGCTCACCTCCCATCCTCTGGGCTCCAATGGTAACAGCAGGGTGACTTTGGGAGCTCTGTGATAGAGGCCGTTGTACTACTCTCGGTCTAGGACCCTCAATGATTGCTTGCGGAAGATCCTTTACCAACCCGGAGCCCCTATCCTCAATTGTCACATTGAAGAAGGACAAACTTCAGCTTTAAGTCATTGAAAGTTGGAGGGATCTTTGCTAAGATTGCTTAACCTAACCAATGTTAGGGAATTTGGTTCTGATATCACAAGTAATGGGAAGTTATTTAAAGATTTTTACATGGAGAGATATATGATCAAATCAACATTTTGAAAAGATTTTTGTGTGCAAAGTGGAGAATATATTGGGCTAAGTGAGAAAGAATTAGGTGAGAAAAAAATAAAGACAAACAGAAAAGCTATTGCAGAAGTCCTAGTGAGAAAAAAGTCTCTTGAGGCTGTGGAAACAGAAGTGGGTGGATTCAGATCTAAAGTGATGTTGATCAGATTTGGTAATGTATCGAATGTAAAAATTTGAGAGGGAGGGTATCTACAAAGACTGCTACTTCTCTGGCTTTGGGCACTGGGTAATTGGGTCATGGCCTTCCTTTTAGATTAAAAAACAAAAAAAACATAGAGAAAAGTCCTGAGTTCACATTCATTTGCACACATGCACAAGTAGATACCCTTATTAATGTACAAAGATCAGTCTCTTATTCCACAAAAATGAAAGGAGAGCTGTACTGTCTTCGAGAGGTAGCCCTTTAACGTCATTGTGCTGGTGGTTAAGGTTACTGAAGCCTGGAATCAGATAAGCTCTTTAGCTAAATAGCTAGGATGTTTAACTTGGTTATTCAATTTTTATCTGCAAAATGGGGAAATAATAGCGCCTGAGACATAGGTTTGTAACCGGGAGAAAATGCAAGAATACATATAAAGCATGTAGAAGGATACTGACCCTTGGTAAGAACTCATTCACTATTGCTTCAAAGGCAGCACAGTCACATACTCTTACACGTTATCCAGGTTTGGAAGTGTCATCAGCATATCACATACTCTTTAGGTGGCAAAATATATTCAGCTAAAGCACTTTTAATTTTACGGTGTATGCTTCATACAAATAAGTTAATTTTATAGGCCTGGTTTACTCACTGAATTCCACAGGCAAAGCTTAATGCTAATGGTCTGTTTTTCTGCTCTCATTTTGGCAAGTTTGTTTTCGGGCCTGATTTATAGATAAATTCCAAGTCTTGGCCCTTTCTTCCAGGGCTCCACATTTACCCCCATTATAACATAATATTTTTCCACAGTCACCTAAATCTGCACTTATTTCCTTCAATTCTAAACTCAGTACCCCCTCTGTGAATAGTCTCTTTAACCAATTTCTGCACTCTTTTAACTTCGTTAACTTTCATACATCTTTAATTCTTTTAGTTACTTTCTTCTTAAAGGAATCCACAGCTGCTCTAATCTTCCTCTTGAAAGCAGCTTTATATTCAGTATCAATCTTATGCCCTATCATTCCTGCCAATATTCTCCCCATTATCTTTCTCTCAGGTGCTTATAGAATCAGTCTTATCTTACATTCCTTTCAATAGGAATGAGAAAGGGATATGTGTGTGCACGCGCGCGCGTGTGCATGTGTGTGCGTGCGCACGTGTGCGCACACGCACGCGTGCTTGTGCCTGGAGTTGGGGGAACCACTATGGTTAAAAAAGAGATAATATATAACAGCAAAACGCACAATATAAACGTAAGCTCTCCACTAAAGTTATACACCTTAATCCAAATATTTCAATGCTTCTTGGGAAACATGTAAAATTATGTTTTAGGACTATTTACAGAAGAGCCTTTCCAGGTATCAGCTATGTTCCCTACAAGCAATTTTCCACTTTTTCCTTGAGTGTGTGTGTGGGGGGACTTTTGTCAGATTCAATGTCCTAATACAGATTGTGTTTTTTTTATATATATGCCACTTTATTTATTTATATATTTTTTATTTTTTTTTTACAGAAAGAACACTGCTAGTGGGGGAGAGGAGCAGAAGAAGAAAGAGAGAGAGAGAATCTCAAGCAGGCTCTGTGCTCAACATGACCCTAATGCAGGGCTCGATCCCACAACCCTGGGATTATGCTCTGAGCCAAAATCAAGAGCCAGATGCTCAACCCTGAGCCACCCAGGCACCCCAATATATGCCACTGTAGAATGTTGCCTAATTTTGTCCCAAAATGTCACCTTTCATTTTCATTCACTGCCTTCTCATTTTAAATCCATATAAAGTTTTAAAGAAAAATATTCTTCTAATTTCTATGTATATTCAAGTATACATAGAAAGTATAGTATACTTTCTTGACATAGAAAGTCAAGTATAGTAAAATTTCAGGGAGATCCAAAAGAGAACAGACAGGGCAGGGCAGGATCTGTGTAGTTCTGATCATTTGGCCAAATGTTTTCATAGTATCAGAATAATATCACACCGCTACAGCACAGAAAAATGTAATGCCCCCAAAATAAATTTTTGATTTTACTATACAGAAATACTCGAAGGGCAGCTTTCCTTTTTTGAAGGAGATAACTGGAAGAATTCAAGCACTGCCAAATTCACTCCCTCCTTCATGCCTTCTATTCATTTATGCACTCATTTATTCTTACACCAAATACTTTTTGACAATTTTGTTATGTATACTGAGGTTAGAAAAATGTGAGATATTTCCCTATTTTGAGGATTCTAAATATCTGCTAGGTAGTTAGTAAGCTAATTAAATATATATTCACATATTATATATAATATATAACTATATATAACTATAACCCAATTAATATATCAACAATTAATAATATAACTAATTTATATATTTTGAGAACCAAAATCATGTCAAAGCATGTACAAAGCAATGCACTAGGACAAGTATTATTCTCCAATTTTTATGATGGAAGAAACAGAGACTCAAAGAAATTAATCAATTTATATAACCTCACCCAACTACTACTTAAGTAACAGAGCCAAGATTTAAGTGAAGCCATCTCCCTCTGGTTCTAGAATAGTGCTCTGAACAGTTATACATTGGTTCCTACTTAACAATTGTTTTATCAGAATAAAAGAAAACCTAGTAATGTTCAACCAGGTACAATAATACAGAGGTTTTATAAACTTAACAAATCAATTTTTAATTGTGTTTTACCTAACTTTTTCTCAACATAGCTATGTTTAAAGGCATATTTTCTAATAGGTGATTCTAATTCATATAATAATGTGTTTCATAAGGGGACTCAGAATACTTTCCTTTTGTGTTTTTTTTAAATGTTTTTATTTATTTGTGTGTGTGTGTGTGTGTGTGTGTGTGAGAGAGAGAGAGAGAGGGAAAAAGAGAGAGAGAGAGAGAGAGAGAATGTGCTATCAGGGGAGGGGCAGAGAGAAAGGGAGACACAGAATCCAAACCAAGCTCCAGGCTCCAAAACATCAGCACAGAGCTGATGTGGGTCTTGAACTCATGAACCACAAGATCATGACCTGAGCCCAAGTCAGATGCTTAACCGACTGAGCCACCCAGGCACCCCTGTGCTTTTAGCCCAACTCAAAATCCGCCCCCCCCCCTAAAAATCTTTCCCTGAACCAACGCCCAGATAGCACAAATCCTTTCCTTCATGACTGAACCTTCCTGGCATGGAGTACACTTAAGAGTAACAGGGCTACATCACATGAGGTCGTATTGTGTCTGTCTATGTGCCTGTCTTTCTTGACTGAGTATGAGCATGACAAGGCAAGTCATAGTACAGTTCCTTCTCTCATAATACCTCATACATCTTTTTCCACATAGTTAGTCTTAAGTGAATGTTGGACACTGCTGGTATTTAACTAAAACAGTATTCTGAGCCCAAATGTACTCAGGTATGTGATTCCCTGGCTACACTAACGAGGCAAAACTGAAATGTTAGACACAGAAAGGACTTTTTTTTTTTTTTTTGGTATTATCTTACTTTTCTTGATGTAAAAATATGTGCACTGGGTAAAAATTATCTAATGGTTACATTTACTCCTGAATATAGGTATTAAGCTAGTTGATGTGTGTCTAAAATAATGCTTTACAAATGATTTAATAAAGGAATGTAAGCATAAACAAAGGCCTCTAAATAAACCAGGAAAAGTTGACTATAGGTATGGAAAACTTGCAGGTCTATGCAAGGTATTGTTAGAAAATTTGTTACTTAGCACGAGGCCAATGTCCTTATTTTTAACATCTTAAGGTACCATATTATAATGGTCTATGTGGTACTTCTCTGTAATCAAACTGCTTGAGCTGGAATCATGTTCTTCACCACTTACTGGCTTAGACGTTTAGTTTAGTTTTCCATATTATATCCATTTGTAAAATTGTTGTGGGAATTAAATTAAGATAACTCCCCTAAAGCACTTGCTGGGTGCCTGGCATGCAGTAAACTCTGTACATGTTAGCGATTCTTATTTGAATTAGAATTCAAAGTTTCAGGTTTTGTTTCAGGTTACTCAATATGCTTATTGATGGACTATGTGAACACAGGACCTAGCAACGTCTCATGTAGCTAATGGAAAAACCTAAACCATAGAAGATGGTCAAAATGGTACAAATCTTGGCAAATAACATTTCCCCTTTACTTTAAGCTGCTGTGGCTCCATGTTCTTTTTAAGTTTTGTTTTAAATTTGCAATACATGAGGTTTAAAAGTTTCCACACTGGGTGGGGTCCAAATATGGTGCCTCTTTAGGTTAGAAAATGACAAGATAAATACTGAAAGATTAGGAGAAATACAATAGAGAACCGTTATCTGTGAAGAATATATCAAACTGCCATCCTCAAGGGACCATTGTTCATTTATTCATTCAGAGAAGCATTTTGCAACAAGCAGACTATTAGTGAGGCAGGATAAAGGAGTGATTGTACATGAGAACAATTTCCAAAGTTTCTAAAAGGAAGTAAACACTAAATCTCTCCAAGAAGGACTTGTAGCATTCTTGGCTTTACTATATGCCATGCATCCATCTATCTGCTTACATTGAGAAATCTTTACTCCACATTGCCAAGTAAAGTTAATGAGGAAGTATTCTGAGACAAAAGCTCTATATCCAAGCTTTCTACTGGACTAGCTCTTTGCCAGTCAATAGGTGTTCCTGTAATAAAATCCATAAATGTCACAGTCAGAATACTAGAAACATTGATAATGGGACTTATAAGCAAACATGTCAAAAAAAAAAACATATATAACAAGAAGCAAAGAAAAACAACAACGATGAGAGATATAAGAAATAGGAGAAAACAAGAGGAAATTCTTCATGAAATAGATTAAATTTTTGACTGTACATTCTCTGTGAAATGAGAGGAACTGTTTCCTCTTTGAAATAAAAGCTCAAAGAGAAGATGTAAAGATTCAAAGACAAGCTGATATACAGTAAAAGAAAATAAATATTGGATGGCAGATCTTGTTCGAAAAAATAATGATGCCCAGTAGAGATGGCAAAAGTAGCAACGTTTCAGTGGTGACAACTTCTCCCAGGGAAAAGTGATCTGGACAAAAGAAAGAGGAAAGAAACAGTAGAAGCCATATGGCAGCTGACCAGACGTGTCGGTGAGAATATAGGAGCCACCCCTGACACTTCTCAGAATTAACTGTTAAGATTCTGAATTGGGTTGGTGTCCTGTGTTAGTTCCCGGTAGTAAGAAGTAGTTAAATTATGTTTCCACGAAGTAATTCCTGACTAATCTGTTTTGTTTGAAAGAGACATTCTAGAACTAAAAACACAAAACTGAAACAAAAAGGAATGTTGTACATTCATATTATTAATATTTTCTCATTTTAGTTTTTGCCTTCCAAACACAGTCCGACAGTGCCCGGATCTAAAATGTCCAAACCCAAAATACCATCTCTGATTCAGGTAGGGAGTAGGCATCTGTATTAGATTCTTGATGAGATTTTGGTTACAGTCTTGTCTGGATAAAAATGACTCTGGATACACAGTCAGGAAAGGGCTGCTTCCTATATGTCAGAGTAAAGCTTTAATTAGAAGTATTTACTGCTGACTCCTTGTTCCCTATCCTCTATACAGAGGAAACACAACCATCGTGCAATATTCGTATTTCTTGGAGAAAAGCGAAGATTACAAGTTTCTCTCGGTTCAATAGAAAAGATGAGGAGCCAAAGACAGTGACTGGCAGAAATTCAAAAGAGTGGGAACATTATGCTAAGAGATACAGTAAAAGGATGTTAAATTATGGAGAAGTGTTTGTTGTGTTTATTTTTTAACAACTGAGATAGCGTTTTAAGAGAATGAAACATTTCCAGTTATTTAAATGTCTTTGCTCCTCAACCTCCTTCACCACAGGGGTTGTAAACTCTAACTCCTTTCAAGTTCAAATACTTTGGATCTCTTGACTTCACTTTTTGTTTAGTTGTGTCTTTGAGAAAAGACCAGAGAGTTTTGAAATTTCACAGTGATGGCTAGGTGACATGGCTAGATGGATATCTACTCATGTAGCAAGTTGGTTGCTGAAATTCGGGAAACCAGGTACCGAGTATCTGGTATTTGCTATTGAATAGTTTCATACTGAAAGTTTTAATGCTTGTAACATTAAATTGTGAAATGAAAACAAATGCATCCAAAAATCTGAATTTCAAAGTTCTGACCTTGGGTTAATAACATTGAATGTAGGCAAGGATGGTATTTTAAAAATGCATGCAGTTTTACAGTCCCAAGCAGTCTTCAACATTTTGAGTAGTCGAGGGTTGCAGAATATATCCCATATGAAAAGGGGGCCATGACTTTGAATTCCGTCTCCAAGCCAAATTTTACAAAGGTCCCTCATTAGCCTATTGTTCTCTATAATACCCATCTTCTCCTTGGAAGTTTGTTCCATTTCAGAAGAAAAACGAGGTCCACAGAGTCCGTTCAGTACATTTAAAAGAAAAAAACAGGGGCGCCTGGGTGGCGCAGTCGGTTAAGCGTCCGACTTCAGCCAGGTCACGATCTCGCGGTCCTTGAGTTCGAGCCCCGCGTCCGGCTCTGGGCTGATGGCTCAGAGCCTGGAGCCTGTTTCCCATTCTGTGTCTCCCTCTCTCTCTGCCCCTCGCCCGTTCATGCTCTGTCTCTCTCTGTCCCAAAAAAAAATAAACGTTGAAAAAAAAAATTAAAAAAAAATAAAATAAAATAAAAAAACATAATTGGAACAGGATTGCTATGTCACGTCCATAAGATTTTTATTTAATCCTGCAAAGTCTCTTTTCTCCCAAGTAGTTTATTTTGTCTCTATTTATCTAACTGTATCTTCTTCTTTATTTAAGAAAAATATCTTGAAATGAAATTATCAGGTCAAAGAATATGCATTTTACATTATGATGCACATTGTCAAACCTTATTCCAAAAAGAGGAAAAAGTTATACCCCAACCAATTTTGCATGAATGTGCTTATTTCCTCACATTCTATCTCTAAGTATTCCTTGTTTATGTTTTTGTCCTTGCCTGTTTTTCTGTAAGGGGAGCCCATATTTTTCTTACTTATGTTTTAGAAATACTTGATATTTATATATTATAAAATTATTTTTCTGTCATAAAAGTTGCAAGCATTTTCCTAGTTTGTTGCTTATGTTTCTACCTTTTTATAATTGTTCTATGTAAAAGGAATCAATGTTTATATAATCACATCTCTTATTTTTTTTCTTAATCACTTATCTTTATGACTTTGTTATAAGTTTAGAAAGTCTTTTTTTTTCACTCAAGAAGTTAAAAAAAAAACTTTCACTATATTTCCTTCTACTTATTTTATTATTTTTTTAATGAGACATAGAAGAGTTGTTAAGGACACCGATTTGCACAAATTTGGATTTCAGTTCTGCTCTTTAATTTTAAACCATGTGAATTTAAGCACATTACTTTATGTCTAAAATGAGGAAGAGAATTTCTACCTTTTGTTATGATAGTATTAAAGCAAAGAAATTTATGAAATACTTGACATGGAGTAATGTGATATGCCCAGCATATTACGAGTGCTCTCTAGATAGGTATTTTACTATTATTATCCCTTACATTTAAATATTGGATTCACCTAGAATATTTCCCTGAGAAGTCAGAAACACCTTTTTATTTTTTAATTTGTTTATTTTTTATTTGAGAGAGAGAGAGAGAGAGAGAGAGAGATAGGAAGAGAGAGAAAGAGAGAGAACACGAGTGAGGGAGAGGGGCGAAGGACAGGGAGAATCTTGAGCAGGTTCCACGTTCACTGCAAAGCCTGATGCAGGGCTCGATCCCACAACCCTGGGATCAGGACCTGAGCTGAAATCAAGAGGCAGATGCTCAACTGACTGACTTATCTTTTAAAAGTAAAGATTTTTCGGGGCGCCTGGGTGGCGCAGTCGGTTAAGCGTCCGACTTCAGCCAGGTCACGATCTCGCGGTCCGTGAGTTCGAGCCCCGCGTCAGGCTCTGGGCTGATGGCTCAGAGCCTGGAGCCTGTTTCCGATTCTGTGTCTCCCTCTCTCTCTGCCCCTCCCCCGTTCATGCTCTGTCTCTCTCTGTCCCAAAAATAAATAAACGTTGAAAAAAAAATTAAAAAAAAAAAAGTAAAGATTTTTCTTGTTACAAATCTTTCTGATACCACCTTGTGTTCTTCAGAATAAATCTTAATTCCTGAACTTGTCGCTATCAATCCTCACAATTTTGCTTTGACCTGGATGCCCAGCCAAAGCCTCCTGCTGCTGACTCTCATGTTATTATCTCATTATACCAATTTATTTATTATTTCTGAATGGGACTTGCACTTTGATACTCTTGTACTTTCTCCAAATTATTACCATTTTTTTTTCTCCCTGGAACCTACCCCTTTTTCTGTCCTGAACATATTAAAATAATTCTTTGAGGCCCAGGTCAAGAATTGCCTTCTTGATGAAACTTCCCATTGTTGCTCCTTCCCAACAGAATTAATTGTTTTCTCTTCTGACTTCCATGGGATGTTTGCCCCTCTCTTAGCACTACAGTACACATGGGCATTGCTGTGTTCACGAATACCCACCAGTTCACGAATATCTTGTGGGAAATGTTCTGTCATGCTTTTCAAACTTACCTGCCCACTGTTTGACACACCGAGTGGGAATGGAAAATATGTGATGACTATAAAATACAATATATAACTTCTGTCCTATTTATGTACACCGATCACAACACTTACTTGGATATAGTTGCCCATATAAAACATATTATGTGTGTATACATATATATGTATAATTGCATATGCATATAATTTTTCTATGTAAATACTTATTACATATAAAACCTTCAGGTTACATTTATAAATTATATCAACCATGAAAAGTACTGTTTGGCAATGTCATCGCATCTTTCAGGCTTCAAAATATTAAAAGGCTGAACACTTTCAGATACCGATATATTCTGTGTAAAATTTAAGTCGGCAAAAGTCTTAAGATACAGAGAGTCTATGCTGACCTATAGTCACGGGACTTTAGAACGGCTGGCCATGTGTTCATATTCCTGCATCATTTCCGTTACTGTATGATGAGATCAAAGATGAACTATAACTGGTCTGCATAAAATCTAGTTAAATTAACATTCAGGGATCACCACTCTGTGCCCAGATACTATCATAAGGGTGACCATTTTTCAGACTATACTCTCTGAAATATTTGACCTAGAAGATGCTAAAAGGTTCTCCTCAAATAAAGGACTTCTTTTTTTTTTTTTTATAATTTTTTTTTCAACGTTGTATTTTATTTTTGGGACAGAGAGAGACAGAGCATGAACGGGCGAGGGGCAGAGAGAGAGGGAGACACAGAATCGGAAACAGGCTCCAGGCTCTGAGCCATCAGCCCAGAGCCTGACGTGGGGCTCGAACTCACGGACCGGGAGATCGTGACCTGGCTGAAGTCGGACGCTTAACCGACTGCGCCACCCAGGCGCCCCAACAAATAAAGGACTTCTATAGAACACTTAGTTTGGGGTGTAGCACATACCGATTTCTCCCCTAGGAGAGTCATTATCTCTTGAACTTATAATTTAACTCCTTGTTCTCCAAAATTACTTACTTGAAAATTGAACTTTTTTTCCTAGTACATACATAAAAGCCACACTGGGAAACCCTGATGGGTATTATCTCCTCTACTCTTTACAACAATTCTGTCAACAAGTGCTGTGCAGAAACTCCTGTTTTACACATAAGGAAATGGAAGGTTTGCCAAATGCCATTGGCTGTGAGAGGATAGAACCCAGGTCTCTTCATTCAGGTTCCAAGACTCTTAATACCTCAGCTTCCTCTTGTGAATGCTTTAAACAGTGTGGCAATTATCCTTACCTAGGAGAACAGGATATTGCTCTGGGAATTATGAAAAATATTTTTCTAGGAAAAGAGATTATTTTTCTAAGCAATGAAATATCCCACTACCACCCTAGCATCACCACTATCTTTTAATATTCTCATTCTCCCAAGATCATCCTGCAGTCCTATATTCTCCATGAGGTCTATTGTGACAGTTCCATCACATCCTTCTCATCCCAAATCTTGAGGAATTCTCTGAATTCTGCATTCTGTCAGCTACTGGATATTACCTCTTGTTGTTATATAACTGTTTCATGTGTGCCCGCCATATTTCTCTAACACCACATAATTTGTCTTAACTTCTTTATCTGTTATCAGTATTGAATACTTTATATAGTACTTGTTGAATGAATGAATGAATGAATGAGTGCATAAGTAAATGCATCCAAGTGGATGACGGAGCTATGGACACATAGTATGGACACATACCGGTTTAATATCCCAATTTTTAAAATTCTCATGTAGTGGGGATAGAGTGGCAAACTGGGAGGGAACTCTGACTTTTTACTAGTTTAGTGGATCTCAAACTTCAGTATTTATCCAAATCACTTAGAGAGCTTGTTAAACCACAGGCTGCTGAGCCCCACTCTCAGGGTTTCTGATTCAGTAGGTCTGGCATAAGGCCTGAGAATTTTATTTTATTTCTTTTGTTTTTTGGGTTTTTTGGGGGGCCTGACAATTTTCATTTCCAATAAGTTTCCAGGTGATGCTAATGTTGCTGGCCCAAAGTCCATACTTTGAGACACACTAAGCAATGATAAATTTGACAAGTCTAATCACTGGGTTTGTTCTGTTCAGCTGTGTGAGCAAGGTTCTTAAATACTTAGCCTTAGTGTCATTTTAAAAATGAGCTTAATATCCTTAAGTTGCTGAGTGATGGTGATATAATATATTAAAAAGAGCCAGCCACATAAAAAGACATTAATACATATTAGATTGCTTCCTTTCCTCCCTTCCGAGGAAGTCGCTGAGAGTGCTTTATACTGCAGTCCTTCCTTTTCCTTGTCTCCATCAGTTCTAGAAACTTATACTATGCTGTTCTCTTATAAATGTGCCCAAGTCCAATAGCATATACCTTGGAAGCAAGATATTGGATAACAGAAGTAATAACACAGACCTCAGGCACAGAATTCATTACTCACAGCCAACAGCAGTTCTTAGTTCAGACTACAGCCGGTTCTAGTTACAACTATCCCTTGCTCAAGTACAGGGCTTCTGCTTCAAAACAACTCAGAGACACTGACTGCTTTCTGTTTTATCTCCTCATGTAGCAGTGATAGTGCTTAAAGTTATCCCCAATCTGATGCCATTCTGTCTCACTCCATCAAAAGGCACAAAGAAGCCCTATCTTTGCTCTATTACGGCATCCTTTCAACAGACTCTTTGCTTGGGAAAGAATAGAGCTGAACTTGGATGATATTGCCTCACTTAGGAACTTGACCATTAGCAAAATTAATTGTGAAAAGAGAGACTAGAGTAGTTTAAAAATTCTCTGGTGAGAGATTTCTCCTAATTTTCAGTGGATGGATTACAATGAATATGTGCCTCCCTTCAGGCCTGTATTATCAAAATGGTCTCCTTTAAAGTTAAAAAAAAAAAACAAAACTATTTTCCCGGGCTATTTTACTGTCTTTATTATTATGTGCATTACATATTTTTGACTCATTCACTTGTGATGATCAGAAACTATATTTACCCTGTTCCCAGTTGGATTCTCAGGTTGAGCTTAAGATGTGAGTCACAATTATGCATATTAAAGCTCAACATCTTTATATTATATAAATTTTCAGAATGCTGGAGGTGGAAATGTCCATAAGGATCAGCTACATTGACTGGCAACAAGTCTTCCAGGCTCCCACAGGAGGAGTTAGAAATGCGACAGAAAGTACTCGGGGTTCCTGCTATGCAATACAGAGAGTTTCTGAAGGTGGAGTGTGATCTCCTACTGCTACTGGAGAGACATTTCACTCCATGTTTGAGAAAATGAATTACTCCCACTTGGTTTAACTTTCTGAGAACTTTTCTCCTCAGGTTTCTGGCAATTCTATCCCAACTCATCAGCACGACAACTGGGCTAAATAAGTCTGAAACACTGTCAGTGATAGATGAGTGGGCTTATGTTTTGGTGACTTTGCTTTCTTCACTTTGGCATACAGCGTCTTTTCATCAAAGAAGTAAAACAAACCATGGAGAACATGAAGAGAAAAACCCTTTGTATCTCATCTGACACCAGATGGATCACCCTAGTCCCTGCCAATAGCAAGATTGGTAGAATATGAGAAAGGGGAATTAGGATCACCCAGACCTTTTTTTCTGCCACCAGGCAGCCAATGCTTACTGAAAGAAATCATAAAATCATATACATTGGTCCATTCCACACAAACACTCTCTAATTTCAACTGATCGTCTTGGCTAGGGAGTAATCCTTTGATCCATCATTCATTGAGTCATAATTTCATTTGCTACTGTAGTTATTTCAAACTGTCTCTATTTTTCATGTTTAGATGCTTAATCCAACACCCTCCAAATCACTCTCTCTCTCTCAAAGCTATCGAGAATATCAGGACTATTTGACAGCAGTTTCCTCAGAGTTCCCCCTCAGTGCACCCGTACTTTAGACTTACCATCTCTGCATGCCTGACACACTTCTGAGGAAGAGGTTCCCGTCTTCCTTGCCAAGGCCCTGTGTGCGTACTCAATCTCATTTTCTCACACTTCCTTCTTCACTGGTACCTGTTTTCTCATGTTACTTTCTCCTTCTTTCTGGCTCTAAAAATTCCTATTCCTTTATTTGTGACCATGCATGACCAATAGTCATAAAACAACTTTCTCATAATTTACTCCTCTCTTAAGTTCTTATCCAGTCTCTGCTTCCTTTCACACAGAAGACTGACTTACCACCTGGCCTCTGCCCTGACTACTATATTGTAATTGCCATGTTAGACAGTCTATATTCTCACACTCCCTGTTCAACTGAACAGTGTGAGCTCCTTGTTTTTGTTTGTTTGTTCATTTCTTCTTTGATATTTGTGGCATGTGCTGCCGCTGCCAAAATTTCCATCCCTCTTTTTGTCTCTTTAATTGACTCTTATTCAAGTGTTCAGTGTCCTAAGGATTGGTATTTCCTAAGTTTCTACGCTAAACACTATTTTTGCTTTCTGTGATTTGCTTTGATGAGTCCTTTTATCCTTAAGGTTTGAACTATTTCCACTGAACAAATCAATAACCATCTATCTCTCCGGCCCTCCCCTTTTTCTAAACTCATACCTCATCAGCTCTTCAAACACAAAATATTATAAATGAAATTTCCTTCCAAATCAACCTCTCCTTCTAGTTTCCAGTTTTGATCATTCAACACTGTTTCTCTGTTCATGTTATCATCCCCCTACTAAACAGTAAGTTCCATGAGGACTAGTTTGTTCATCCCTCTCTCTGAACAACTAAAAAAAATGCTGGCACATGGTCCTTGGTATATAAATATGTGCCAAATTAATGAATGAGAAAATGAATGGATGAATCCTGCTTATCTAAGCTTGAGAAATTCAGTCATTTTTAACTCTTCTTCCCACTACCTCACTAATCAAAATGGTGGCCAAGTCTCTTGAGTACTTTTACAGCATTCCTTCTCTATGCACTCTCTATTGTGACTGCAATTTATTTGGCGGTTTAAAATTTCAAATTCCTCTTGCTTGGCCTCTTGTTTTATCCTCCTTATTGATCTTTCCAATGGCCAGAAGCAGTTTGTCCCTCCTCTCAATTTCTTCCATACATTTAAGATATTTATTACTGGTGTTAGGTAGCACAGCTCCAATGTACATTTTATAATGGGTCTCTAAATTGTATGCTTGTTGAAGTAGAAGGTTTATCATGCTATCCTTTTTATTTCTCATGGCATTTAATGTATATTTCATTATTATGAAAATAATTGGCTAGTAAATATATGTGAGTGAACACCAATACCACAGTACACTTAAAAAAATTTTTTTTAAGTTTATTTATTTTGAGAGAGAGAGAGAGAGGGAGGGAGAGAGACAGAATGAGTGGGTGAAGAGCAGAGAGAGAGGAAGAGAGAATCCCAAGCAGGCTCTGCACTGTCAGTACAGAGCCCAATGTGGGGCTTGATCCCACAAATGGTGAGATCATGACCTGAGCTGAAATCAAGACTCCAATTGAGTCACCCAGGTGCCCCCAGAGTAAACTTCTTAAAGCACAACTCTTTCTAGTCACTTCCCTACAATTAAAACCTTTAATGATTTCTTACTGCATACTGAATTAAGCTTAAACTCTTCCAACTGATAATTTAATCTATCACTTACTTCCTCCCCATAACATAGCCCACAACCTTTTATCAAGGTTATACCTCTTTCCCTTCTTGCTTACATATTCTGTACTCCGACCATTCTAAGGGAGGGAAACTTTACCCATCTTAGGTTTTTAGCTGGGCTCTTTAACAAAAAGTAAGATTGACAAGAGAAAAACAGTTTATTAATATATGCTATGCAAATCACAGGAGAAATCTTGACAAAAGTAACTCAGAGTGGTGGTCAGAACTCCAGCTTATATAGCATCTTCAAAAAACACACACACACAAAAAAAAAACAACATACTTGTAGAAAATGACAGCAGAAAAGAAGAAAAGAAAGCAGAAAAGAAAGTTTCATGATTCCAAGAGCAGCAAATTGTGGGAGGGGAGTAATGGAGTAAAGTTTGTTTGCATATTCCTCTGGTACCTCTGTGCTGCTAAGAGTCTGTCTCCAATAAAAAGAAAAACTATATTCTGCTTTTAGGCAGGAAAGAGGAAGGTAGAGAGAGCTTTCCCTGTATTTTTTTCTTCTTATTGTCTTCAGCTCAAAATGATTTTTGTGTCAGAGGCATATTTTCCTTCACTGAGTCTACTTCACCAATCATAATCCTCATTTTATTCAGGCTGTTCCCTTGAAAACATTCCAGCTTTGTTTCTGCCTGTTAAAATCCTATCTACTGTTCACGACCTATCTTCAAGAGTTCAGCATGTTGGAAGTAATGCTGAAGCAAGTAAGAATCAGAAGAAAAATGAAGATAAAGAGACTGGGGACTGTTTCCTGTGGATTTCTCTGTTACCAAATCCCTGCATGAACTATGTGTCCTATCCAAAATTCCTGTCACTGTTCTGCTCCCTGCTGTGGACCCACGACTAGTATTAGGCATAGGTTATGTTTAAAATAGTCTACTCTAGTCAAAATGCCCTAGTCATTATGGTAGCATTTGGATCTAGTTTCCTCCAACGTAGAGTTGTTTCCAGTTTTGCAGGGGAGATTGGCAAGTACATAACAAAAATAGTATGTGGCACTGAACAAATAAATCAGGGTTGGAAGAATAGGATAAGCAAGTGGAAAATCTTTTTCTCATAATATTTTGGTCCACTTCCATCCCCAAATAATTTCTTGGTTTTCTTTTTTTTTTTTTTTTTTTTAATGTTTATTTATTTTTGAGACAGAGGGAGACAGAGCACAAGTGGGGGAGGGGCAGACAGAGAGGGAGACACAGAATCGGAAACAGGCTGCAGGCTCTGGGCTGTCAGCTCAGAGCCTGATGTGGGGCTCGAACCCACAACCGTGAGATCATGACCTGAGCCGAAGTCAGACACTTAACCGACTGAACCACCCAGGCACCCCTCTTGGTTTTCTTTATTACCATTAATATTTTTAGTCACTGGGATGTGGGCAACAGCTTGAATCATTCCTATTAATGTTAATCTCATAAATAAAAAATTTTAAATTTATTTTGTATTTATTATTTAAGTATATTGAAGGTTATAAGTAAATTTTTACATAAATATAAACAGCATCACCTGCTCCCAGGTTGAAAGAGAGAAACCTAGCACATTGTCTAATCATCACAGATATTGGTCTCATTGGATGCAGTCTTAGAGTCTACCAGAAGCCCTTTACCGCATTACTAAGGCTGTACAAAGCCAGTTGCACAGATGTAGCTCTTGTTGTTCAGATGCTTACAAACTGAAACTTTAATTCACAGTGCCACTCTTAGGATCTGCCAAGATCAAAAGTTTTGCGTGCCTCTTCTCTACTCAGGAAACCATTAATTAACACCTCTTCACAAACAAAGTTCACTCTGACTTTCCTTCTGCTCATTCTTTTGTCTTAAGATCCTCCTGACATAAACAGGTAGGATCAAAAGCCGCACCAGTTACTTATCTTCCATAACCACCCTTAAGTCTGCCCTGGTATTTATGTCTCTGCCTACCAGACAAGAGTTTCCTTTCCACTTCACCCAAGAGTATATTCTATTGTGTATTAGAGCTATGAGGATGCAAGCTGACACTCTGGATAGGATGCTAAACAATGCCAGGGAAATACTAAAAAGCATCCTATTGAGAAAATCATCCACTTACTGAAGATTAGAGCCACATAGGCAAGCCAAACGTGCCCAAGTAGGAAGAAGATACATAAAAAAAAAGGAGGTCAGAGGGTGGAGGGGTAAGTGATTAAAGGAAATAAGTAAATAGAAATCAAGTGACTCAGAGCCAGTGAATTACCTAAAGGCAATGAAAATAAAACAGCACACATGGAATCTGGTGATTACGTAAAACTTGGAAAGTTATGTGTAAGTCTAGAACTTCTTCAATTCAAATCCTATTCAATTCTTCTGAAAATAATCTCATTTATTTTCAAATCTTTGACTTTGAGCATAGCTGGCTCCTCTTCATTCATTTATAGAACAGACATTCATATGAACACTGCACTTTCCTATGATGACTAATCTAAGAAAAGTAAAAGGGGCCACCGGCTTAGCAATGGCTGCCAGATGGCAGCTGGGACACAAACACCCCCAGGCATCACAAGGAAGTAAAAAGAATAGTTTACTGCAGGTGATAACACCACTTAAAGCAATGCAAATCATGACTAACAGATTTGAGGAAAGTGTGGATGTTTGTTTAGCACTAACTGAGACCTAAATAAAATCAACTCTGAGTCATCAGGGGAAATTAATGACATTTAAATCCATTCTTCTAAAACAGGAGTAAGACATTCCCAGATTGCAGCTAGGGCTTTTGTGCCCCAGAAAAATTAGCTTGTAATCCTCTGACAAGGCTGTGAATAACTCAAATGAATATAGTCTTAGTTCAATTTGGAATTAAATTACCATATACAGTTCTGCTGGCATCTGTGCTATCCTGGCCTTTAGACAAGTGCCTTATTTAATTTACTCTAACTGTCTATCTGTCTATCTGTCTATCTATCTATCTAGTGTTTATTTAATGGATATAGCATGTTTCCATGTTTCTGGATATGATTTAGATTCTACCAATAATACGGTCTTGTATGTAACTTGAAAGATAAAACATAGAGCCCAATTTTTCTTTGCCAGAGGTGAAAGCCACAAAGGCCCTGGCAGATAGGAGTTCTTACAAGGGCAGTCTGAATCCATTTCAATCACCCACTTTGGGGGTGTGGGGGCAGCTGAGACACTAACAGTCATTTTTTGCATTTTCCTGACCTCTAGTGGCAGTAACTTCACTATTTTCTGGATCACAGTTGCATCTGTGACTGAAAGCCAGTAATAGGTGCCTCACACTTGCTTCCCTAGTCCTCGTAACCATTATATATGCACCTAACTCCCTGCATTAAGTCCATTTCATTTAAAATACTTGGAAAGTTAGTTCTAAATGAACCAGCCTCCTACCCCACCTCAATGCTTAAAATCTTAGAGCATTTTTTCACAATGCGTATAAATAACACACATTTTACTTATCCATTCATCAGTTGATGAGTATCTGAATTGTTTTCTTTTTTGAGCTGTTATGAATAACGGTTCTACAAACATCCATGTACAATTATAGTTCTATAAATATACATGGCTTGTTTTCAGTTCTCTTGGATACACACCTCAGAGTGGAATTACTAAGTCATATGGTAACTGTATGTTTAATCATTTAAGCAATATCCAGACTATTTTTCCAAGGCACCTGCAGCATTTTATAGTCCCACTATCAGTGAGCAAAGGGTCCAATTTTTCCACATTCTTGCCAACACTTCTTATTCTCTGTATTTTTTACTATAGCCACCTTAATGGATCTGAAAGTATATCATAGTGATATTCTGATTTGCATTCTTTATAGCTAATAATACTGAACTTCATTTTATGAACATTTTAATCATAGTATGCTTTCTTGCTCCTTTTTTGTTTATCTTTCTTATTAGATTACTTACCTTTATTACTGGCTTGTGAAAGTACTTTATTTATAGATACAAGTCCCTTATCAGATAGATACTTTCCAAAAATTTTCTTCCATTCTGGGCATTGTCTTTTCACTTTCTTGATGTTGTCTTCTGAAGAACAAAGCCTTTTAAAAATTATCTTGATGATTTCTTCCCATTTCTTCACTGGATTATTATTATTATTTTTTTTTTTTTGGGTGTGGGGTTTGGTGAGCTCTTTATAGATTTTGGATACTAGCCCTTTGTCCAGTATGTCATTTGCAAATATCTTTTCCCATTCCGTTGGTTGCCTTTTAGTTTTGTTGGTTGTTTCCTTTGCAGTGCAGAAGCTTTTTATCTTCATGAGGTCCCAATAGCTCATTTTTGCTTTTAACTCCCTTGCCCTTGGGGATGTGCCAAATAAGAAATTACTGCAGCTGAGGTCAGAGAGGTTTTTTTCTTGCTTTCTCCTCTAGACACTTCTCTAAAGAAGACATCCAGATGGCCAATAGGCACATGAAAAGATGCTCAACGTCGCTCTTCATCAGGGAAATACAAATCAAAACCACACTCAGATACCACCTCACACCAGTCAGTGTGGCCAAAATGCACAAATCAGGAGACTATAGATGCTGGAGAGGATGTGGAGAAATGGGAACCCTCTTGCACTGTTGGTGGGAATGCAAATTGGTGCAGCCACTCTGGAAAACAGTGTGGAGGTTCCTCAAAAAATTAAAAAAAGATCTACCCTATGACCCAGCAATAGCACTGCTAGGAATTTACCCAAGGGATACAGGAGTGCTGATGCATAGGGGCACTTGTACCCCAATGTTTACAGCAGCACTTTCAACAGTAGCCAAATTATGGAAAGAGTCTAAATGTCCATCAACTTATGAATGGATAAAGACATTGTGGTTTATATACACAATGGTATACTACTTGGCAATGAGAAAGAATGAAATATGGTCCTTTGTAGCAATGTGGATGGAACTGGAGAGTGTTATGCTAAGTGAAATAAGTCATACAGAGAAAGACAGATACCATATGGTTTCACTCTTCTGTGGATCCTGAGAAACTTAACAGAAGACCATGGGGGAGGGGAAGGAAAAAAAAAGAGGTTAGAGAGGGAGGGAGCCAAAACATAAGAGACTCTTAAAAACTGAGAACAAACTGAGGGTTGATGGGGGGTGGGAGGGAAGGGAGGATGGGTGATGGGTATTGAGGAGGGCACCTGTTGGGATGAGCACTGGGTGTTGTATGGAAACCAACTTGACAATAAATTTCATATTTATAAATAAATAAATAAATAAATAAATAAATAAATAAATAAATATTAAAAATAAAATTAAAAAAATTATTTTGATGATATCTTTTTGATTGTTTCTTGTGTTGCTTGTTCTTTATTGTCTTATCTAAGAAACTGTCTAATCTAGGACTATGGAAATTTATGCCTACATTTTCTACTAAGGGTTTTATACATTTAGGCTTTTGATCCATTTTGAAGCAATTTTTGTTGTTTTGTTTTGTAGATGGTGTGAGGTAGAGGTTCAAGCATCATTCCTTCAATAGTGGATATCTATTTTCCAATACCATTTGTTGAAAAAGCATTCTTTTTCCATTTATTTGTCTGGATACTCCTATAGAAATTCAACGGACTATTAAGTGTGTGGGTTTCCTTCTGGATCTCAATTCTTTCCTGTTTTTGTTGACTATATATTCTAGTGACCTTTCTAACCTTGTTATATCTAATAATTTTTAAATATATTCCTTTGGACTTTTTAAAATGCAAGATCATATTACTTGCAAATAAGGAAAGTTTTTTTTTTCTAATCTGGATGCCTTTTATTTCATTTTTATGCTGAACTGCCCTGACTAGAACTACTAATACATTGTGGTACAGATGTTGTGAGAGACACTTAGAGAAAAAACGGTCAGTCTTTCATCATTTCGTTTGAAATTAACTCCTGTGGGTCTTTGTGAATTCAGTTTATCAGGTGAGAAAGTTCCCTTATGGCATAATAGCCTGTTTATTTTTTTCATGAAGGATGCTGAATTTTTCAAGTGTTTTTTTTTTTGTGTGTGTGTTTCCTGATATAGTCATGTGATTTTTGTCTTTTATTCTATTGATGTGGTGTATCACATTAATTGATGTTCAAGATGTTAAACCAATCTATCAGAGCAAAACTCATTTGGTCATGGTGTACTATACCGTCTACCTGTATTAATAGTTCTGGATTTTGTTGAGGATTTTTATATCAATATTTGTAAGAGATAGTGGTCTTCAATTTTCTTGTGATGGCATTATGTGGCTTTGGTATCAAGGTAATACTGACCAACTAATGCAATTAGTTGGGAACTAACTGTTCCCTATTCCTCTATTTTTGGAAGAGTTTGTAAAGAATTGGTTAGCTTATTTTATAATTGAACTACCTTCTAATAATTAACTTCTCTAACCAATTCAGAAGTTATTTGGTTGTATAGAATGAGGTAGCAAAATAAACTGATTTTTTTTTTAAATTAACATTTTACCAAGGTTTTGTTTACACTAACATGGAACCAACTGGACCAGTATTTATGGAATCATGTTCTTAAATCACTGAATTGGAAAGTTATTCTTTAATAATATTAAATTCATAGATTCATCAATTAAAAATTGCTGTTATTCCTACTTTATTATTTGTCTAGATTATCTACATTTTGGAGTCATTCCATGAAGAATGAAGTCCATAGACTTCCTGGATGCCATAGTAATACTGCTTTAGAGGCAAAGTCTGTAATATTGTGATTTTCAATCTTCTTTAGCTCTGTAATTAAGAGAATTCTATCTTGTATCCTACTGCATAACTGCTCAAGGAGTTTTTCAGTCTTGTATTCCTGCATCTTTATCTTTGTGGATAGCACATTTGACTTCTATTCTATTCTATTCTATTCTATTCTATTCTATTCTATTCTATGGGGCAAATAATGAACAATACATTTGTCAAAACCCATAGAACTATGCAACACAAAGAGTGAATTTTAATGTAAACTATGGATGCCAGTTAATAACAATGTATCAACATTGGTTCACAAATTGCAACAAATGTACTACATTAGTTGCCCAGGATGTCAGTAATACTTTGAAATGGAGGAAGGGGGTATTTGGGACCTTTCTATTCTTTCTATTCAATTTTTCTCTCAACCTAAAGATTCTCTTTAAAGAATATATATTGACTTAAAATAAATGAATGATATGTGAAGACATTCTAAAGAGCTATATGAATGATAGTTGTTTTTAAAATTAGGTATAGGGATGCTTTGCAGATTATGGAGTTTCACACTATGGTTCATTATTAGTGAATTCTTTCCTTTACTGTTTCGCCAAAGACGCTCTGCAGATACACCAGTCCCTTGTGACCTATTTTTCTAAATTATCACGTCTCTGCTGTATAAAGTGTAAATGGTAACAACTGTGACAATGTCATGTCTATTCCCGTGTGACTTAGTTGGTTATTTCCTTTTACAGAGTCTGAGTGCTGAAAAACCCTTGAAGATTCTACATCCAAGACAGCAACATCACTCCTCTCTGTAAACTGTTGCTTCCCAATAAATCATAACAAAGAAAAACAAACTTCATCTAATTCCCAGGACAAGCACAAACTGAAATAATATGAATATACATCAAAGTTAACAGAATTAAATAATCATAATCTAATGAACAGTGGAATGTTCTTCTGCTATCAAGATGGTATGAACATTTAATGACATGGAAAACACTTTCAGTATGCTCAATGGAAAGATAAAAATCGATAGACATAAATATAGATATGAAAGGAGATACATCCAAAATAAATATTCTGAGGGCGTCTGGCTGGCCCAGTCAGTTAGGTATCTGAGGCATCTTACTTTGGCTCAGGTCATGATCTTGTGGTTCATGGATTCAAGCCCTGTGTCAGGCTCTGTGCTGACAGCTCAGAGCCTGGAGCTTGCTTGGGATTCTGTGTCTCCCTCTCTCTCTGGCCCCCACACCATTTGTGCACTCTCTCTCTCTCTCTCTCTCTCTCAAAGGTAAGTAAAACATTAAAAAAAGTTATTCTGTCCAGAATTGCCTTAAAGAATCAAGAAACATTTTAAATTTAAAAATTCCTACAGTTTGTCACCCTGGCATATAAACTTCATTAAGTAGTCAATTAGAAAAAACAGCTCAACTGAAAATGTACACTCACAAGTCTGAGGTCCTATTTTTGTACACGGATGTGGAAAACATGTAATTTTTTAAACTTTTTATTTTGATATAATTTTAGATGAGATACAAATAATTCTTATATACCCTACATCTAGATCCCCCTAATACGGACATCTTATGTAATGATGGCACGCTTATCACAAGGAAGAAATTATTGGTAAAACACTATTTAAATAAACTACATATTTTATTTGGATTTCATTAGGTGCCCGGGGCCCCCCCCCGCCCGGTGTCCGGTGTCGGGTCCAGGATACCATATTGCACTTAGTTGCAATTTTTTTTTTTAATGTATTTCTTCTGTCTACTCCGGTCTTGACAGTACTATGTTTTCCTGGTTTTCATGACCTTGACACTTTTGAAGAACACTGTCCTGGCATTTTGTAATGTTTCTAAATTTAGGTTTGTGTGGTATTTCCTTATAATTAGACTGAGGGTATTTACTTTTTTGTTTCGTTTGTTTTTGAGGTTTGTTGTTTGTTGCAAGACTTCTACAGAGGAGAAGTGCCCTGCTCACTACATGATATCAAGGAGTACATGGAGTCAACATGACTTACTACTGGCAATGGTTAAGGTGATGCATTCAGGTTTCTCTACTATAAAGTTATTATTTTTCCTTTTCTGCACTCTATTCATTAGAAATTAGCAACTAAGTCCAGCCCATATTCAAAGGCAGGTGAATTAAATGCAGAATGTATTTTAAAGCAATGTTTTAAAAACATCTATTTTCTTGGGGTGATTGTGTGGCTCAGTCAGTTGAGTGTCGGACTCTTGATTTTGGTTCAGGTAATGATCCTGGGCCGTGGATTGAGCTCCACACTGGGGTCTGTGCTGAGAGTGAAGCCTACTTAAGATTCTCTCTCTCTTTTTCTTTCTCTCTCTCTCTCTCTCTCTCTCTCTCTCTCTCTCCCTCCTTCCCTGCTCATTCTTTCTCTACAATAAAATTAAAAAAAATAAAATATTTATTTTCTCTATGGCTTCTTTTTTTAATTTTTTTAACGTTTATTCATTTTTTGATAGAGACAGAACGTGAGTGAGGGAAGGGCAGAGAGAGAGGGAGACACGGAATCTGAAGCAGGCTCCAGGCTCTGAGCTATCAGCACAGAGCCCGATGCAGGGCTCGAACTCACGGACCATGAGATCATGACCTCGGCTGAAGTCGGCCACTTAACCAACTGAGCCACCCAGACGCCCCTCTCTATGGCTTCTGAATGGTGTCTCTCTTGGTTGACAATGTGTAGCATCCTCATTGTATATGAGTTTTTGCCTCCGAAGGGTAAGGCCTAGCCATGAGGGGCTCACAATGTATTTCACACATGCCCTAATAGTTAAAGTTTGGTGCCATTTCTACAGCCATTTTTGCATGGTGTGATAATAGAGATAAGGGACAGAGAATGACTACCTTCTTACCTTTTTTTTTTAAGTTTATTTATTTATTTTGAAAGAAAGAGAGAAAGTGTGAGCAGGGAGGGACAGAGAGAGAGGGAAAGAGAGAATTCCAAGCTGAACTGACAGTGCAGAGTCTGAAGTGGGCTTCAAATTCATGAACCATTAGGTCATGACCTGAACCAAAATCAAGAGTCAGACACTTAACCAACTGAGCCACTCAAATACCCCTCCTTTTAACTTTTATAAATAAAAATATTGGTTCATTCTGGGGACTGTAATATTAATGCTGCTATTTCTTTTTAACCTTTTGGTATTCATGAAATTTTCTTCAATGTAAACGAGGGGCTTTCATAACAGCAAAAAGTGATGCTATGTAAAAACAAATGAAACAATGGGTTTATGCAAGGAATATATACTAATGGACGTGTAGCCTGAAGGTAGACTAGAGAAGAAACATCAATCTTAAACATTTTTTCTATGACTAAACATATGGACTGGTTTTGGTGGTGCTGGTTGTCTGATACTCTTTTCTAAACTTTTTACATTCCGTCCAGTTGTCCAGGTTTGCTCTCATTGCTGCCATTCATAGCAGGGTGAAGGATTAGTGGGTGCCAATTATAAAATAAAAAAATTTCCAAAGGAAATAAAACTTATGAAGTGGATGGGTCCTCAAATTATGTTGCTTTTTACTTAATAAATGTGTCTTGAGGTCAGTCTCTTTTCTTCATCTTGTTTTATGTCACAGAATTATTTCAGAGCATCACTGCCTACCACTTTGCAATAGTCTGGTGGCCTCTGTCATTACTTACCGCCCAGATAGGACAACTACACATTGTGGTCAGGTTGAACTGCCTATTATATGTCCTATGGTGTGTTGAACGGTAGGTCCTGCAAGAGATATGACTACATCCCAGAACCCATGAATGTAACATTAGTTAGGAAAAAAGATTCTTGGCAAATGTAATTAAGGATCTTGAGATGACATAATCTTGGATTATCCAGGTAGTCCCTAAATCCAATGACAAAAATCTTTATAAGAGAAACACAGAAACATACAGAGAAGAGAAAAAAGCCATGCAAAGATGGAAGCAGAGACTGGAATTATGCAACCATGAGTAAACAATGCTTGGAGCTACCAGAAGCTAGAAGAAGCAAGGAAGGATTTTCTCTGAGACTTCAGAGGGAGTGTGCCCCTGCCAGCACCTTGATTTCAGACTTCTGGCCTGTAGAATTGTGAAAAAAATAAATTCCTGCTATTTATTTATTTATTTATTTATTTATTTATTTATTTATTTTTAAGTTTACTTATTTATTTTGAGAGAGAGAGAGTGTGTGTGACAGTTAGCGGGGGAGGGGCAGAGAGAGGATGAGATAGAATCCCAAACAGGCTCTGTGCTATCAGCATAAAGCTTAATGCAGGTCTTGAACTCACAAACTGTGAGATCATGACCTAAGCCAACACCAAGAGGCAGACCCTTAACTGACTTAGCCATGCAGGCGCCAAAAATTCTTGTTGTTGTTAAGCCACAAGTTCATGAAAATTTGTTATAACAGTCCTAGAAAATTAATATACTTTCGAATTATAAGCTCTTGTTAGATCCCTATGATCTAAGACTGCTTTTCAAACTTGGGAGCTCACAAACCCTAGGAATATTTCTATAGGCTCCTGAAGTCTAAGGGCCCTATTTTGAGAAATGTATCAAATTCATGTCATCATTTGATTTTGAATTCATTGGGTATTTCCTATGTACCAGACACTGTGGTAGTCTTAGACAGTATATCAGAAACAAGACTGGTATAATCTCTACTCTTCTCAAATTCATATATTCGTGGGCAGAATGAGTAATATAATTCTAGATGGTCATAGAGACTATAAATAAAGCATAGGCTGATGGGATAGAATTTAAACAGAGTGCCAGACACTTCTAATTTCAAATGAGTGATCAAAATCTCTTTGAGGAGATGACTCTCAAACAAGAAATGGATAACATGAAGCAGCCACCCAAGCAAAGTGAGAGAATAGCATTCTAGATGGAGAGTGGTGTGAGATTACAAGAGAAACATATTTGGGGCTCTCCTGGGATTCTGGAGAGCCTTGTAGGCACCGAGGAAGAGTACAGACGTTAGTCTGGTACAAGGGGCCATCATCAGTGGGTTTTAAATGGAGAGTTATATGAGGTGATGCCCTTATAAAAAATAAAATAACTCTGACTGCTCTGTGGAAAATTGATGTAAACTCCTCAATGAAAGCATAAAGAAGGAAGTAGGAAAATGAACTGGTTTCTCAGAGATGAGAAAAAGAGTGGAAGTATAAAGAACTGGAAAAATCTTGGAGGTACAACTAATAGAACCTTTTGATGGGCTGGATGTAAAAACTTGGAAACGGGAAAAAACAGGCCTCACAAATCTGGATGAGCGATGTAGAAAAAGGGTATGGAAGAATAGATTTGAGAGGAAGGAAATTTAGAGTTCTGTTTTAGACATGTTACGTTTGAAATACTATTAGACATTTAAGTAAAAATGACATGTTGACATTTGGACGAAAGTTCATTGAAGATGTAAGGACTACTGGGAGTCATTAGCATAGGGATGATGGTTAAAGACATGTGGCTGGAGTAACTGAACTTCAGAGAAGACAGACAAGAATAAGGAAGGAGAAGGGAAGAGAGGAAAGTAAAGAAGAGAAGAGGAGAAGGTGAGCCCTAGGGAATACTCACATTTAAATTCTTGCAGATGAGGAGACCCTTATTATAAGAGAAAGTCTGGAGAATACAGTCTCCAAAGAGAAGAAAGCGTTTCACTATGGGTGACTTTTCAACTCTACTGTCTGCTGTTGGAAGTCTGTATGAGGTGAAGAACAGAGTGTTAATTTGGTAATGTAAAGGTAATTGGTGATTTTCACAAAACAGTCATAGTAGAATTATGAGTATGGAATTATGAGTATGGAAGTATGGAAGACCAATTAGAATATATTTACAATAGAATGAGAAGTGATAAAATGGAGACAGGAACTAGGTATTATCATTGGAGTTTTTTTTTTTCTAGAATGTAAACAGAGGGAGTACAATATGTAGAGGGGTATAAAGGGCCATGGGTGGGATTTCATAAGATAAGAGACAAAACATCATATTTGTGTACAGATGGAAATAAATAAAATGAAAGGAAGTAATCAGTGAATGTAGAATCTGGGGAAAAAAGTTACTTGCAGTAGGGGAGTCCTTGGGGAGCAAGACAGGGTGATATTCCAGGCACACAGAAAGGATTTAGCCCATGAGAGAAGGAAAGGAAAGGAAAGGAAAGGAAAGGAAAGGAAAGGAAAGGAAAGGAAAGGAAAGGAAAGGAAAGGAAAGGAAA
>NW_024412376.1:62483743-62552588 GCF_014898765.1 Herpailurus yagouaroundi
AAGGAAAGGAAAGGAAAGGAAAGGAAAGGAAAGGAAAGGAAAGGAAAAAGTCGTAGGACAGAAACAGGTAGGCTGCTAGCAATTGTGTTAGCATTTTAAGTGGTGATTAAATGAGTCAAAATATCTTTTTGTTAATTTTAGGTAATTACATAAATGTAAAAAGTTATTTTTTTTTTCCTTTGGATGCTGGTGATTTCTCTCTCTCTCCCTTTTTCCCCCTCAGTTTACACACAGTGTAGTCTTGGCTTCAGGAGTAGAATCCAGTGATTCATCACATATAACACCCAGTGCTCATCCCAACAAATGCCCTCCTTAATACCCATCACCAATTTAACCTACTCCATCAACCCTCAGTTTGTTCTCTATATTTACGAGTCTCATGTTTTGCCTCCCTCTCTGTTTTTATCTTATTTTTCCTTCCCTTCCCCTCTGTTAATCTCTTAAATTTCTCAAATCCCACATATGAGTGAAATCATATGTCTTTCTCTGGACTGACTTATTTTGCTTAGCATAGTACCCTCCAGTTCCATGCACGTTGTTGCATGCAAATGGCAAGATATCATTCTTTTTCATCGCCAAATAGTATTCTATTGTATGTATTTACCATATCTTCTTAATCCATTCATCAGTAGATGGACATTTCAGCTCTTGCCATAATTTGACTATTGTTGCTATAGCACCAGAATTCTTCACAGAGTTAGAACAAACAATCCTAAAATTTGTATGGAACCACAGAAGACCCCAAATAACCAAAACAATGTTGAAAAAGAAAACCAAAGCTGGAGGCATCACAATCCTGGACTTTAACCTCTATTACAAAGCTGTAATTATCCAGACTGTATGGTATTGGCACAAAAACAAACACAGAACAATAGAATAGAATAGAGAACCCAGAAATGGACTCACAAATTTATGGCCAACTAATCTTTGACATAGCAGGAAAGAGTATCCAATTAATAAAACAAACAAACAAACAAACAAACAAACAAACAAACAGTCTCTTCAGCAAATGGTGCTGGGAGAACTGAATAGCCACATGCAGAAGAATGAACCTGGACCACTTTTTTAGACCATACACAAAAATAAATTCAAAGTGGATGAAAGACCTAAATGTGAGCCCGGAAACCCATCAAAATCCAACAGGAGCAAACAGGCAGCAGCAACTTTGACCTTGACCTTGGTCACAGCAACTTCTTACTTGACATGTCTCCAGAGATAAGGGAAATAAAAGCAAAAATGAACTACTGGGACCTCATCAAGATAAAAAGCTTCTACAGAGCAAAAGAAACAACAAAACTAAAAGGCAAACGACGGAATAGGAAAAGATCTTTGCAAATGACACATCAAATAAAGGGTTAGTGTCCAAAATCTATTAAGAACTTACCAAACTCAACCGCCGACCCCCCCCCCCCAAATAATCTGGTAAAGAAACGAGCAGAAGACATGAATAGACACTTTTCCAATGTAAAAAGTTAATTTTTAAAAACCTCTTTACAATCCGAACACCTGAGAATGTATCAGCAGACTTAGTTTGATATATACTAGCCTACAAAATGAAGCCCAAATTTTAATCTTAACTCCTTTGAACACATGAGGATAATTTGCTAAATATGTGTATACATCATCTTTTTTTTTGGCTTTAGAAGGAAAGTCTGCCTCATTAAAAAGCTTTTGTCAACACTGTAATATTCTTCAGCTAAAGTCTAAACTGTAAGAGGTTTTACTTGGAGTATGCACCTCTTTAACCTTGTTTTGTTTTGTTTTGTTTTGTTTTGTTTTTCTTCATAAAACTTTTGTTTAGGGTCTCAAATTCTGTGCCAGATTTTTGGTCAAGTTGTTTCCATTAAAAGATACTGATTTTAAAAACTAGTAACTTAAAACTGCCACACAGACCGCATACAAATGGTCCACTAAACATTCTCCTTCCCTTCTGATGACTTTCGGATGGCACTGTTATCATTAACCAGTCTTATACTATTCAACTTAAATGGCTAAATTGACACAAACAGTTCTGAGACCATTTTCCCACTACTGACTAAGACTGGGGTGGCAGGCATTGGGGACAATATTCATTTAGCCATCTGAGCTTTCTGGGCAGACTTGGTGACCTTGCCAGCTCCAGCTGCCTTCTTATCTTCTGCTTTGATGAAAGCCATGGCAACAGTCTGTCTCATGTCACAAACAGCAAAACAGCCCAGAAGAGGAGAGTCCAAAGGGACAATGGGAGTTAACAGTTTCACATTACAGATTTTTTTCTCCGTTTATACCAACTCTAGCAGGTTGTTAGTAATTTGGCCTATTGTTTCATCATTCATAATTCGGAACTATCCTATATTGGTCTAAACAAGATTTAGTCTCCCCACACCTGGCTAAAGAACTTTTTGTCTACATGGAATGCTATGTTAGGGTCACCATTCTCTTCTCATTCTTAGCACAGTGACTCAGTTCATCAAATGCCAAAAGGTTGCTGGGAAATTGAAGACATATAAATATATACTATCACAGAAATCATATTTTCTACTTTCTACACATAATATGATAATAATGTAATTCAGAAGAAAGAGAGCATATTTTTAGCTTACAAAGGGTCTGAACCAAAGCTCATTGAAGAGGTGAAATCCTATCTGAGCAGAACGATAAAGGACGTTAGCCATCCTTGGTAAAGAGTGAGGTAAAGAACCAGCCAAAGAGAGAAACTAGCATGATTAAAAGAATATATACCATCCCTGAGTTTGACAGCAGCATAGGGTTAATGAAAGCAGGGAAAGAGTATAAAATTAATTTGTAAATGTAAATTCTGACCTGGTTAGGAGATGACCTGGCTTTGAAAGATTGTCAAAACTTGACCATATAAATCTGAAATTAATAGATAACCACTTACATTTTTTAAGACAGGAGGTGGGAGGTGTAACATGGTAAGACCTGTGCTTTTGAAAGATAGATGAGGGAGCTGCGTGTCTGGAGACAAAGCTGAAAGGCTGTGAATAGTAATTGCTGTCAACCTTGCTCCGGAAGTGCAGGTTAAACTAGACAAGTGTCCATGGCCAACGTCTCTTCTGTTTCCATCAGGTTTCTTCTAAAATTAAACAATTTAAACAAACTTAAAAAGTCACAAATAAAACAAGTTCAGAAATTTTATTGACTCCTTAAAATTCCACAAATAGGGGGGCGCCTGGGTGGCGCAGTCGGTTAAGCGTCCGACTTCAGCCAGGTCACGATCTCGCGGTCCGTGAGTTCGAGCCCCGCGTCGGGCTCTGGGCTGATGGCTCAGAGCCTGGAGCCTGTTTCCGATTCTGTGTCTCCCTCTCTCTCTGCCCCTCCCCCGTTCATGCTCTGTCTCTCTCTGTCCCAAAAATAAATAAACGTTGAAAAAAAAAAAATTTAAAAAAAAAAAAAAAAAAAAAATTCCACAAATAGGGAGAGCGATGACATTACTTTTTGCAGAGACTTTCCCCAAACCTTGCCAAAGTGGAAAGCTTCAAAATATTCTAATTACTTGATAAAAGCACAAAATTTGCTACTCAGAAAAGGGTCAGTATTTTACAGCTAGGATAGATTCTAATAACATCAGCTAAATAGCTTCCAGTGGCCAAAACACTGTTTTGAATGCTGTTAACCTATCTGACTTATTTTAATAGAAAAGATGACCATTTTATTTCTTTACTTATTAATTCATTAGGATACTTATCCATTTAAGTTTTTATTGTGTTGCTTGTCTTTTCTTCTAAATGACCTTGGTTATATCTCCATGTCTATATTTATCTGCCTAAAATGAACATGGCAATATAGGACAGCATAAGGCTTACTTAAGGGACATTATAAAGATGGGGACAGACTTATCAGAATGTAGAATGTAACATGGTACACAACTCTACCTAACTTTCCCTATTCAAGAGATTCTTCATTCTCGTAAGAATCTAAATATGAAGATTTAAAGTAAATACGGGCATTTTTCTTACTTTTTTTTTTTTAAGAGAGGATATTGTTTGATTTCACACATGTAATTAAAAATTGATTAGAGGGGGCATGTGGGTGGCTCAGTAGGTTAAGCATCCGACTTCGGCTCAGGTCATGATCTTGCCGTTCCCCAGTTCAAGCCTCACGTCAGTCTCTGTGCTCTCAGCTCAGAGCCTGAAGCCCATTTCAGTGTCTCCCTCTCTCTCTGCCCCTCCCCCACTCACCCTCTGTCTCTCTCTCTCTCTCAAAAATAAATAAAAATTTTAAAAAATGTTAAAAAGCTGATTAGAGGAAATAAAATGGGACTTATGCTGTATTATATATGATTTAAAATGATTACATCAACATTTTCAATGCATCATGATTACAAATAAATATTTAAAAATAATAAAGTATAATGTAAAGTTAGTTTAATTCAAAATTTTTACTAAATTTGGTTCATCTTTAATCATAAGTGATAATCCCAGTATAATCCAAGGTACTCATTGTTTATTGTTTTCTACACTTAGAAGGAATGAAAGAAAATTTTCTACATTCATAGTAACTAGCTCAGTTTCTTAGGAAACCAGGACAGAAAATAAATGTAATTTAGCTATTAGGATTTCAGAAAAAAATAGACATTAAGGCAAAATACATTTTTAGGGTCACTACATAAAATATCAGTGTGTAAATGCACCCAAAGATATGACAATTATGATTGCATTTGTCTCTAATAAGCTAGCCTTGAATTATATAAATCAAAAAATGTATAGAATTTCTGACAAGTTTAGGTAAATCTAATATAGAGGGAGAGTTCAATATTTTTCTATTAATCACCAAAGAGGCAAATAGAAACTCCCTCCAAAATTAAAGGTATTATTTGAATAGTAAAAATGATACGTTTATTCTGATGGAGATACACAGGTTTCTGTGCTGTCAAATTAGAGTAACCACATTTTTTTGAGTGCACAGAGGCACATTTACAAAATTTATCATTTCACTCAGCTACGGATAAGGTAACAATAAATATCAAAGTGTAGATATCATACAGATCATGTTCTTTCAGGATAATACACTTCAGTTAAAAATGTAAAAGAAACAACAGTAACACAAGATGAATAAATATTTTCATATATTTGAAAATTTAAAAAAACTCATCTAAACACTTTATAGTGAAAGAAGTTGACATGACGCAAATTTAAAATAACTTAGAACTAACTAAAAAATAATCACACTGTACATCAAAATGCAGAAACAATGTTTAGAAAGAAATACATAGCCTTAAATCTTAAACTAGAAAAGAAAAACAGTTGGAAAAGAATGAACTTACTTATAAAAGGAACGCCAAATAAATCCCAAATTAGAAAGAACGATGGGAGCAGATCAGAGAACTAGAAACACTTCCACACATTTACCATGCGTTTCAAGGCAAGACTGTTCACGGCACTGTCTATAATAACAACAGCTGCGAAGAGCACAAATGCTAATCAGGAGAAGAATATACACATATAGAAGTGCCTGGGTGACTCAGTCAGTTAAGCATCTGAATGCTGATTTCAGCTCAGGTCACAATATCATGGTTCATGAGATCAAGGCCCATGTAGGGCTCTGTGCTGACAGTGCAGAGCCTGCTTGGGATTCTCTCTCCCTCTCTCTCTCTGCCCCTTCCCTGCTTGCTCGCTCTCTCTCTCTCTCTCAAGATAAATAGATAAACTTTAAAAAAAAAAAACAAACAAAGAGAATACACACGTTGTAGTCATATTGGAATATTAAACAACAGTAAAAATGAATGAAAAAAATCTACATGCAAGAAACTGTATATCTCCTGGTAGTTAACCTGTCACATAGGATGAGCTGGAGTAACCAAAAGAAAAGAAAAAAAGAAGTCCCGGAAGACGATTTGTAGTGTACTCTACAATAAAACTCTAAAACAAGCACTGTACTTTTAAATTAAACTTTCTATTTTGAGATAATTGTAGATTCACATACAATTGCAAGAAACAATACAGAGAAATCTTGTGCACCCTTTATGCAGTTACTCCCAACGGTAATATCTTGCAAAACTATAGCATATTACCACAACCAGGATTTTAACATTGACTCAAACCACCAAACTTATTCAGATTTCCCAAGTTTACCTTGTATTTATTTTTGTGGGCATATTTAGTTCTATGCAACTCTATCATATGTGTAGGTCTGTGAATCGATTGCTCAGTTATATAATTTTATCTTTTTTTAAATTGTTTTTTAATGTTTATTTAATTTTGAGACACACACACACACAGAGAGAGAGAGAGAGAGAGAGAGAGAGAGCAAGCGAGCACAGGAGCGGCAGAGGGGCAGAGAGAGACAGAGACACAGAATCCAAAGCAGACTCCAGGCTGCAAGCTGTCAGCACAGAGCCCAATGCGGGGCTCGAACCCATGAACTGCGAGATCATGACCTGAGTGGAAGTCGGCCGCTTAACCAACTGAGCCACCCAGGGGCCCCTAGAGTCATTCTATCCTAAGGATCCCTCAGGGTGCCTTTGTATAACCATGCTTCCCCAACATAATCCCTAACCTCTGGTAACTACTGACCTGTTCCACATTTCCATAGTTTTGTTATTTCAAGAATCTTATATAAATGAGATTTTACAGTATGTAACATTTGGGGACTGGCTTTTTTCTCTCATTACAACTCTGCTGATGCACTCTTGCCACCACCTGGATCAGTCATTTTTCCATTTTATTGCTGAGTAATATTGCGTGGTATGGATGTACCACAGCTTGTTCCACTGCCCACCCACTGAAAGCCATCTGGGTGGTTTTTAGTTTTCAGCTATTATGAATAAAGCAGCCATTCTTCATGTACAGGGGTTTGTTTGTTTGTTTGTTTGTTTGAATGAATGTAAGTTTCCATTTCTCTGGGATAAATGCCAAAGTGTTCAATAACCGTGTTACATGTAATTACATGTTTAATATTATGAGAAGATGTCGAACCGTTTTCCAAAGCCAGTGTACAATTCCACACTCGCACCACCAGTGTACAAGTGATCAGTTTCTCTGCATCCTTGTCAGTATTTGTCATTGTCACTATTTCTTGTTTTAGCCATTCTGATAGATGTGTAAAGAGATCTTACTGTGGTTTTAATTTGCATTTTCCTAATGGCTAATGATGTTGAAAACCTCTTCATATGCCAGATATTCTGTCCTATTTTTTTCTAAAAGTTTCATGATTGTATATTTTACACTTAATTTCTTTTACCCATTTTGAGGTCATTTTGTATAAGGTGTGAGGTTTAAGTCGTAGTTTATTTTTATTTGTTTGCTTATGGATGTACAAGTGCTTCCGCATCATTTGTTGAAAAAAGCCCAGGGATAATGTCAAAGATTGGGTTCTCTGGAAAACAGAATCTGAGAAGATTTCTGTGTAGAAAGTGAAGGAAGAGGAGAGATTGGACTGAGTAAAATACACTCTTATAAAAAGGCCTAAGCAAGCCTCACACTTGGACCAATGATGACAGTGTGTCCTATATGAAAAATCAATACAAAAAGTCAAATATAACTTAGATAACGAACTTGTGATCATTCCTATGGACAAATGTTAGCTTCAGAAGCTGAAATATCCCATTGCCAGATGAATTGCTCCTCTAATACACCCGGTCTGGGAGTCTGTTTCCTATGCCTCATGTTTCCTCTCACCTTAATATCAAATGAAAGGGTTTTCACCCATTCCAAAGATCTATTCAGATCTTTGCTATTTATTAACTTGCTGTTCTTATCCTCTGAGAAACAATGAAGAAACATACAATATAATCAGATATGTGGCTCTCAGAAATTAATCAAACAAAGCAATGTATGATTTCAAAGCTTTAAACTTTAGTATTATTTTCTTGCTTTTTAAAAAGAGAAATAATGGGGCGCCTGGGTGGCTCAGTTGGTTAAGGGTCCAACTTCAGCTCAGGGCATTATCTCACGGTCCGTGAGTTCAAGCCCAGCGTCGGGCTCTGTGCTGACAGCTTGGAGCCTGGAGTCTGCTTGGGATTCTGTGTCTCCCTGTCTCTCTGCTCCTCCCCAGCTTGCTCTCTCTCTCTCTCTCTCTCTTAACTTTAAAAAAAAACATTTAGAAAAAATTAAAAAGAGGAATCATTATAACATTCTTGTTTTTTAAACATGAATTCAGGAAAAACGTACGTGAGGCAATCATTGAAAATTTAAGTAACTGAGCCTCCCGCAGGCAATTTCCATTCCCAGTCTGATTCAGTGATTTCCATTTCCAGTCAACTTCACTAGAGCGGAAGCCTGTGAACTGTCATGTATTTGCTAACAGCAGTTCTCTCTCAGAAAAAAAATCATTTGTTCTCTCTGAAGTGTGACTCTTTAGGCAGAGGATGCTGTGAGTGTTTATTTTGTGGTGTTTGAAGTTTCTTCTTAGCTTGAATTTCCCTTTACTCGAACACAAGTATGTAGGACATCAGGTGAAGGGCAGGGAATGGTGAAGGAATAAAGGTCAGGTTTCTGTGCAGGCACAATTTTGATACAGAACTCATATTCACTCATTTCCAATTCTATACCTAGACTTGTCCAGAAACCCATGTACTCTGTGCTCGAATTTCTGACTTTTCATTCTTTAAAGTCCTTTTATGATTTGCAGACATGCTGAGAGTGATTTGAATGTAAAAGAGGGTTCAGGGTTATTGTTTCTGCAGTTGCTTTGTTAGTCTGTAAAGCGTGTCTCCCTGAACTTTGATTGTAGCCCCAGTCAGGTTCTCCCCAAGCACACGCATGATGCTGTTTGCCATTCCACTACATGACATAGGATGGTAACAGCCAGAATTGTTCACAGCCTCCATCTTTGAAGTTACCCCAGTGCAAAAAAAATATTGCAGTTGAGAGATTTACATAAATATTACATTTATAATAATGCAGGTTTGATTATTTCCCTTTAGAGGAAATATTTATTTCTAAATGCTGCTACGTATTTTTTTATATACAAAATGGCTGGTCACAATTTTCTCCTCTGGTTTAGAGCTTAGAAGAGAAAATGAGATTTTTGAATAGGGAATCTGGCATTTCTCATTAAATTCTCATTACACTAAGTAATAGGTGTGATTATTGCCATTGTACAGATGAAGATAGGCTGTGAGATGCTAGGTTATTTGAGGGATAAAAGAGACGGATACGGTTGCTAGTTTGGAACTAATTTTCTGTCCCATTACACCTAAATTTTGCCAATTTTTTCTGAGTGACTCAGATTTTAACAGGTGTTCAAACAAACAAACATAACCATCACAGTTTGGTTGCATGATAAAATGTTTAGAAAATCTAGGGTAATCTATGTTGCTCAAATTTATTTATGGCAATACTTCTCAAAATTTTTAATTGTATCATACAATACGATATGAACCACCCACCCCCAAAAGATGTAGGATTTCCTTCTGTAACTTAAAACATTTCAAGGAAATGTCATTCAAAGGTACAAAATTTTAGAAGGGTGTTGCCTCTAACGTATATACGCCTCTCAATGAAGTGGTCTTTGAAAAAAAAAATCTAGCTCATTTTCAAAAGCAGGGAGTCCCCAAATTGCTTTTTCCACAAGGTATAAAGAAACATTTACTTTGGAGTGACTGCAAATATGTGCTGAGGGTTGCATGTATTTTGTTCTCAATATTTTCTTAAAACCACAGGAAGGGATTAGGTTTTATATATTCCTCATATCCTCACATCTTTGAAGGAAGACAAAGGTATCAGGGTATGCTATGATTTATTCTCAAGGGAATTTCTATTTGCATTTTATAAGATTTTTGTTTTGGTATATAGGATTCTCTAGAGTATATATACCAAGAAGACTAGAAAAGACTTCAGAATATGGCAAGGTCTTTGATAAAAGAAAGACAAATTATCCCCCATAGTGCTTTCCATACTACTGGCCAAAATACGTATTAATTGGACTTTGCCAATAATACCTTGTTTCTTTTCGCCCTCCACACTTTCCACCCTCTACCACATACCTACACACAAACACCCAACATGCATATACTCACAGACAATCCTAATATGCAAAACAGAAGTAAAATGTGGATTATGACAGTATGGAAAGAATGCTTTGAAATCTCTAGTCTTGAGCATTTTAAAGGAAGCTGCTACACATTTTTAAAAATCATTTTTATATACTTCATTCTACTTGATTAAATAATATTTATCAAATTTCTACTATGTTTCAGGATTTATAGCACAAATAAGGAGGCCAAGCATAGAGAAGATAGATAATATCCCAGTAGATATGGGGCTTAAAGTCAAGTGTGGACACTGACCTGGAAAGTGAAGTGTGAAATACATTAAGAAGGAAGTTCTGCTTCAGATTCTGTGTCTCCCTGTCTCTCTGCCCCTCCCCTGCTCATGCTCTGTCTCTGTGAAAAAGAAATAAACGTTAAAAAATTAAAAAAATTAAAAAAAAAGAAGGAAGAGGTTCGGCGTACAAAGTCATTAGATTAAATCATGAGGAATTAAACTTGTCTAGTGATGAGAGGCTTCCTTAAAGAACTGAGTCTTACATGAGAGGATAAATAAGAATAGGGTAAGGATGAAGGAGTGATAGGATCCCATACAAATATATCCCCCTGCAAAAACAAAACAAAACAAAACAAAAAAACCCAATGAATTCTGTAAATAATGCTTGAAATCTGAAATAAAGTTAGAAGATATACAGCATAAAGGTCAAAGATAAAATGACATGAGATAAGTTTGGAGGTATAAGAAATATAGTGTGGATAGTTGTGTAGGGATTTTGGATATTTTAAGACAAATGAAGCTACCTCATGATTTTAAGAATGGCAATGACAAGGTTGGATTTGTATTTTCACAAAGATTCCTCTGGTTTCTGGGCCAGGAATGAATGAATCAGAGGGGACAAGTATAGACACGGAGTGAATGATCAAAAACCTTCACAGAGGTAAGCAAGCCTTTGAATTTCATTAATGATGGTGTAAGAAGGAATATTATTAATATCCCAAACATATTTCTGAGATATGAAGAACAACTTGATGAATGATTAGATATGGACTATGAGGAAAAATGAAAAATCAAGGATTACTTCCAGATATCAAGTTTGAGTAGCTTGGAGGTGGTGGTCCCTTTTGCAGTGAAAAGGAACACTGGAACAGAAATATGCCTCTTTGAGATGATGAGTTTGTTTGGTTAATATGTTGACCTAAACATTAACCTATGTTTAACCAGAGCTTATTGAACTAATGAGAAAGTGTAGTGGTGACTGGGGCTCCCTCACCTCTTCCCAGTGGCACTATTCCCCAGCCCCTCATTTTACAGAGAGTGTTCAATTTAGGACTGTTGTGGCCATTTTGATCATCTTTGAAGCACTGTTCATTCTGAATCGGATTCTAATATTGAGTGTGATACACAAGCACACAACTCCTTGTCATTCATGAGTCCTGACATTCCCCCCAAAAGTATCAGGTAAAACCTGGTGTGTCTAAGCAAATATTTCAGAAAACTCATCACTCCTTGGGGTGCCTGGGTGGCTAAGTTGGTTAAGCTTATGACTTCAGCTCAGGTCATGATCTCACAGTTCGTGGGTTTGAGCCCCACGTTGGGCTCTGTGCTGACAGCTCAAAGCCTGGAGCCTGCTTCGGATTCTGTGTCTCCCTCTCTCTCTGCCCCTTCCTGCTCATGGCTCATTCTCTCAGTCTCTCTCTCTCTCTCTCTGTCTCAAAAATAAATAAATGTTAAAAAGAATTTAAAACAAGAAAACTCATCACTCCATTCCTCTCAACACAATATTACTTGATATACTGGTAAACTTGATATCCTAAGTCTAAAACAATCAAACTGAGAATTTTTTTTTTCTGTTTTGCATTTTGGTTTTCTTCTTTTCTTAAAAATTGAATTTAGTATTATTTTCTTTCTGAAAACACCAGATAACTTAGCAGCCATAGGTACAGATTTAATTTCAATTGAAGTTCCAAGGTCACCAATCATGATAGTGATAAATATCTATAAACTGTTTCAAATAACTTGGGGTCCCTTGTTTTCATTTATAAATTCAAATTGAATTTGAATATAAGCAGATTTGCTAAATTTGTCTATTTGGACTCTAATCTCATAATATGCCTCAAGATTAGATTTTAGTTCTTAGTAGTTTCACCAACTTTTCCCTTTGGAAGTTAGGAAAGCAGTTACCTCTAAGACAAGACTGGAATTAGTGTGTAATTCTTGGAATAAGAAATGGCAATCACATCTCTGTAGGAGATCTAGCTCCTTATGTCAACTTCAGAGCTTTCTGCCTTATATCTAAAGCTTTTGTGGTTAACGAACAGTAGTTCTTTATACAGGTCAACGAAACTCTGATTTGAAAGTTGCAGAGACTCATAGTGAAAAACTTAAAAGGAGAGTAAACAAAATGAATGGAAAGAATTTTTAGAGATTGATTAGCTCTAATTTTTGGTCTTTTCTCTCCAAAGTTTAAGATATATTTACTTTATCAAATAAAAGATAGCAGTAGAAACACTAAGGGAAATCTAACATTAGAGGAAAGGCTTTGGAATAAAAGAAGACGAAAAGAAAAAAAAAAAGCTTTTAAATAAATTCTATGGTTTTACTACCATACTATTATATTCCAGTCCATAAAGTATATGTCATGTTTGAAAAAAAGTGTCAACCATTGGAGCATTTAATACACAATGTAAACTTGGCTTCACTCTGTCCTGGAACAGACTGCACTCGTATGGAGCCAAATTTCAGATCCAAGTACAACTGGAAAATTAGGACTTTAGTCTTGCAGCAAAGGCACAACATGAAGTCAGTTTAATTGCCTGCCATAGTTGCTGTTTCTGTAACCATGTCAACAAAACATAAACAATAGTAGATATAACTCTTTAGGGTGTTTAGCCCATCAAGCTACCAAAATTGTATGGAAAATTGTATGGAAAGGAAGTACTCTAGCAAAGGAACCCAGGGTGGAAGAAGAATCTCAGAGAAAGCAGCTATTTTCTGGCAGAGACTAACCGTTTGCTTAGATTTCTCATTCAGAAGGACCTTTGGAGTTCTACCATCCACTGACTTCATCTGTATGGAGTATTTAACCTTGGATGGTAGAGTGCTTTCTAAATTTCTTGCCCATTGCAAAGTAAGTTTCTTAAGAAAATCATTCCCTTGTATGTGTGTCGTGTAAATTCTCAAGGATAGACACTACTTGTTTACCAAACAGATCAATCAACATTAGTGAGATTTTGCAAAATAAAATAGAAACTTGAAAATTTATAATTGGGGCAATTTTCATTTATTGTTTTAACTATTTTTTTTTTTTTTTAAGTATCAAAAGTTGGTACGCAAAGTTGTTTTCTAATGTATCAAAGGCTTATATTAAAGAGTGCGGTCACTAACCATATGTCGTCTCATCACTCAGACAACTTCTCCAGAGGCAAAAATTTTGTTTCTTGGTAATTATTTGCACATTTCTAACTAAAATATGCTTACATTGTTATTAGTGATTAGCAATTTAGCATTTTTATCTATGGACTTCTGTGAAGCGAGATGGAGACAGATCTCTTTCTTCAACCTGTCTCTTCCCACCGTCTCAACATAAGTATGTAACTACTGATTTATTGAATTAAACAGTGTTTACATCATCATAACTGTATGCTACTGTTCACTATAGCACCAAGAACTGTACTTTTAATTGTACAAACTTGTTTTCCGTAAGTCAACAGTTCCTTCTTTTTCTCTTGTCTCTCTCCCCCTTTCTTCTCCCTTCTGCCATCCTTTCTCTTTTTTCTAATGTCTCTGTATGGAATCACCACCAAATCACCAACAATAATCATCAACAAATCACTTCTCAAATTATCTGTTTACTAAGTCTCTTATTTTCCTGGAGCTTGTTCTTCATCCCTAAGCTAAAAACTACCCTGGATATTTTAGACATCTACCTGATTGCTGGTCACCCTAAAGCTTCTTTCTCTTCACCATTCTCCTGGGTTATCTTTCTCTATCTTAGTTTACATTACTACTTCTTTTAATCACTCATTAAAAAGGAGTGCATGGGGACAATATTTTGGGGTCCTTACATATCTGAAATATGTCTCTGTGTATTGTATACACTTAAGTCAAAATATCTAGCTATTTTTTTTCGGAATTGTTAAGGCAGTTTTTTGATATGTGTCATTTGCCTACTTTAAAAAATAATTTTATCAAATATGTATGCATCTGTAAATAATATATTGTTAAGTTCTGTCATTTTTGAATTTTAAAAAGAAGAATAATAGGAATTATTTTGCAGCTCTTTTCTCTCAGTCCTATTTTTGAGATTCATCCATATTGGTCCATATAACTTAGAGTTTTACATTTTTTTCATTGAGGTATGATAATTCTAGTATATGGGTATTCCAAAATGTATTTATCCCTACTAGTATTCAAAGGTTAAATGGATTGGTTTTTGTCATCATAAACCATGCTACTATGTCTATAATGTTATAATAATGCTGTAAAGATCTATTGTTAGTGTTTCAAGAATATGTAAAGGAATGGAATCCTGGGACCATATGGTAAGTACATATTCAACTTTACTAGGTAATGTGATACTATTTCCAAAGTGGTGGTAAAATGTAGATCCCCATGGGTAGTTCATGTTAATCCATGTCCTTGCTGATACTTGGTTTTGTCCAACTTTAAAATTTGTCCCAATCAGTTCTACATGAAGTGATACCTTATTTTGGTTTTACTTTGTAGTTACCCAATATCTAATGTAGTTTGGCATCTCTTCATGTTCCTACACATTTTGCATATCCTGTTCTGAGGAAGACATTGGTGTCTTCGGTGAATTTCATTATTAATTTTTCTATTTCTTATTTATAGTGAGTTCTTTATTTTGAATATAGAACATTTTGTCAACTGAATGTATTGCAGATTTATTCTCCCAGGTGTAACTTGTCTTTTCACTCTCTTTATGCTGTTGTTTGATAATATATATATATATATATATATATATATATATATTTAATGTATCTTAATTATACTGCATGTAGTTAATAATTTAAAAGTTTCTTTATTGTTCACATTTATAATTTCTTTCCAAGAAATCCTTTCTTACCCAAAGGTTAAGAGTAGGATAAGTTATTTTCCAAAGGGCTTAATTTTTTTCTGTTATAATTATATTTGCGATCCATTTAGAACTGACTTTCTTAATAATATGACATCATTTGAGTTACCTTAATAGAAAGAATAATATGTGTGTTTTCTATTTCTTTTTCCTTTTTTTAATTTTAATTTTCAAAATTTTTTAAATGTTTATTCTTGAGAGAGAGACAGAGAGAGAGAGAGAGAGAGAGAGGCACGAGCAGGGGTCGGGTTGGGGGGCGGCAGAGTGAGAGGGAGACACGGTATCCAAAGCAGGATCCAGGCTCTGAGCTGTCAGCACAGCCCCACACAGGGCTCAAACCCACAAACCATGAGATCATGATCTGAACTACGAGATCATGACCTGAGCTGAAGTCAGATGTTAACTTGCTGAGCCACCTAGGCGTCCCCTATTTCTTTTTCAACCAACATAGTCTGTTACATGCATTTTTATTATTGTAGCATTTTTGAACATTCATTTTCTTTACTGTATAGCATTTTATTGTGTGAATAAACCAAAATTTATTTACCCATTCTACTCTTGGTGGATACTTTGGTAGTTTTTTGCTATTAGGTACAGATCCTAATAGAAGGATCCTAACACATGTCTATTTCTGAGTATTCTCATCCCTCAGGGTATATACAGTAGAGTAGAATTGTTGGATTATCAGGAAATATACATCTTATACTTGTAACAGCCAATTTTCCCATAGAGGTTATACAAAATCACCTTCTTACTAACAATGTAGAGTTTTGGTTCCTTACATGCTCACAAATACTTGGTATTTTCAGATCTTGTTATTCTAGCAATTTTGATAGGTAGTATTATCTCAGTGTGATTTAAATTTGCATGTCTTGGTAAATAATGATGAACATCTTTTCATGTTTACTAACATTTGGGCATCCTCTTGTGAAATGTCTTTGGCCCATATTTCTATTTTAGAGTCTATCTTTTTCACATTCTTTTAAGAGTTTATTCAGTATTCTAAATCCAAATTCTTTGTTAGATACATGTATTGCATTTTACCCTCTGTTGTGGCCTTCCTTTTCACTTTCTTATGGGTGTCTTTTGGTTAATAGAATTTCTAAAATTAATAAAATTCAATCTACAATTTCTTTTTGATAAGCACATATTATGTTCTTTTTAAGAAATCTTTACCATTCCCATATGATGACTTACCTATTATTTTTTTTTTTAAAAAGTCTTCAAATCAACTAGGGTTGATTTTTTTTTTTCATAAATGATGTGAGGTAGAGATGTAAATACCTTTATTATATGAATAGTTAACTGAGCACCACTTATTAAAAAGATCAAGCTATCATTTTTCTCATAGTATTTCAGTGTTGCTTTTGTATATTCTATTTCTTAACTGTTCTACTCCATTGCTAAGTTTTTCTACCTTGGCCGAATACCATACCATCATCACCTCTGGTATTGGTAAATCTTCCACATTTATTCTTCAAAATTGGCTTTGTTATTCTTTGTTCTTTGGGTTTCTTTATAAATTTTAGAACTATTTTCTCATTGTCTGCCACAGAAAAAGCTGAAATTGTCACTGGAATTTAGAAAAATATATACATTGATTTGATTGAGAATTGCCATATTTTCTTCCAATCAATGAATATGATATATCTTTCCATTTATATACATTTAAAACATGCCCTTTAATAATGTTTCATAGATTTGAGTGTAGGAGTCTTGTGCGTCTAGAGATATATTTATTCCCAGGTTATTTGATATTTTTATTCTATGTAAATTATGTTTTTTATTTTTGTTTCCTTTTTTATTTTTGATGGTACATAAAAAACAATTAGATATTATATTTTGACTTGTACATAAGACAAAAAGTTAAATTTTCTTATTAATTCTATTAGTTAATTCTACTAGCCTCCCCTAGGTTTTCTAGGTTCATAATAAGATTGCCTTCAGATAATGACAATTTCTTTCTTTCTAATCTATATGGTTCATTTCTTATACTTGTTTTACGGTTATAGCCAGCATCTCCAAAATAATGATGAATGGAAATCGTGATAGTAGTCAATTGTGAATTGTCTTTTTATTTTTCCAACCTCAGGGTGAACATTTTCAATATTTCTCATTGAGTAGAATGATTGCTATAAGTTTTTGGTAGATATTAAGGAAGTCCCTTTCTAATCGACAGAGACTGATCTGTCATTCCTTTCTCTTAAGATTCTTCACAAGTTTTAGAATTGAGCTAAACTAGTCCCTTAAAATAGGGAGGGTTGTCTCTTTTTCTTATATAGAGGAGATTTTTCAAAATTTGTCTATATTCACCCATAAAATTGTGGAAGATTTCATAGGCAAAAACCATACAAAACCATGGGTTTTTCATTGTGGGAAGGTATAAAAATGGTTTGAATTACTTTAGCAGAAAGAATAATATTCATATTTTCTATTTATCGTTCAACCAACATTGGTAAATTGTATTTTTTGAAAAAAAAGTGTCAATTTTATCTAAATTAAATTTAATCACATAAAGTTGTTCATAATATTTTTCTTGTTATATTTTAGTTATCTGTAGAATCTGCATTCTTGATATTGGTAACCTTTTGTTCTCGGCTTATACTTTGATCAGTCTTACTTACAGCTTAATCAATTTTATTGTTCTTTCCAGGATCATCTTTTGGCTCTATTGATTTTCTTTTTTGAATATTTATTTTCTATTTTACTGATTTCTGTCATCATCTTTATAATTTCTTTGCTTTCCCATCTTTGAATTTTATTTTTAATTGACATATAATATTGTGTTAGTTTGAGTTACACGACATGATTCAATATTTCTATATATTGCAAAATGATCACCACAGTGTCTAGTTGACATATGTCACCAAACATAATAACATTTTTGTGTATGATGAGGAAATTTAAGATCTAGTTTTCTAGAAACTTTTAAATATGCAACAGCCATATATTACATCCTCATGAGTTATTTAATAACTGGAAGTTTGTACATTTTGTTCTCCTTCACTCATTTTGCCCGCTCCCACTACCACCACCTCTGGCAACCACCAATCTGTTCTCTGTATCCATAAACTTCTTTTTTTTTTTTTTTTTAATTTTTTTTTTCAACGTTTATTTATTTTTGGGACAGAGAGAGACAGAGCATGAACGGGGGACAGGCAGAGAGAGAGGGAGACACAGAATCGGAAACAGGCTCCAGGCTCCGAGCCATCAGCCCAGAGCCTGACGCGGGGCTCGAACTCACGGACCGCGAGATCGTGACCTGGCTGAAGTCGGACGCTTAACCGACTGCGCCACCCAGGCGTCCCCTAAACTTCTTTTTTTTAATTGCGTGTATAAGTGAAATTGTATGGTATTTGTTTTTTTTCTGATGACTTATTTCACATAGCATAGTGCCCCTAAGTTCCATCCATGTTCTTGCAAATTGTTTTTTTTTTTTACTAGTTTCTTGAAATAGAATTTTGAATTACTGATTTTTAATTTCCTCCTTTTAACATATTTATTTAAAGCATATATTTGTGACCGTAGAGGTCACAAATTTTCTAAATTTCAGTAAGTTAGTGTTTTTCTATTATCTTACTTTTTTTATTATTTTCTAATTAATTCCATTGTTATCATTCATTGATTAAGATTTTCTCTATTGCCCCAAACATGGTGTAGCCTATTATATATTTACTTGCAAATATGGTAACTTGCATGTGCACCTGAAAAAATATATGTGAATTGTGTTGCTGTTGTATGTAATATTCTTCATAAATCCATTAGACCAAGTTTTCAAAATTTTTTGTTTAGATCTTGTATATTCTTGTGAATATTTTTTTTCTATTTGTTCCATTAACTATTGAGGGGAGTTTACTAAAGTCTTTCTCTATGTTTGCTGACTTGTCTATTTCTCTTTTAGTTTTGCCAATTTTCTATGCTTTAGTTCTATTTTGTGTGATTTAGGCCTAAAATTATGTTATCATCCAGTTGTACTAATCCTTTTTCATTATAACTCTCTTTATTTTGCCCAAAGTCTATTTTGTCTAATATTTCTACAGCTTCATCCCCTTTATTTTTGTTAGTATTTGTGTTGTACGTTTTTATTCCTTTTATATTCAACCTCTTTAGGTCCATATATTATAAAAGTGACTTTTGATGAATCATAGAGTCAGGCTTTGTTTTGTTTATTCTAACTTGATAATCATAGACTAATACTAAGAATAGTCAATTTATCTTAAATGTAAATACTGACATACATGTATTTATATTTATCTTCTTACTATTGTTTCTAATTTAGTTTATCTGTTTTATGTTACTCTTTCTCCTGTTTTTGCTTTATTTTTGATTAATCAAGTAATTTATTACTTACTTTCTATTCCATTCATATTTAATTTTTGTTCTTTTAGTGATTACCCTAAAAATGATAACATGCATTCTTGTTCTGAGGGCTTGTAGTATTAGAGGTTCCTAGTATCTGTTTTTCAATAAGAATATAATAACAAAAGTAGTTTCACATAAACTTGTTTTTTATCTTGTGTTAGGAATATTTCATTAACATTTGGATTTATTAGATGCAAAATTCACATCTAAATTTCCTTTGAGTCAGATCTTGCCATAGTACCCAAATATCACATTTACGATTTCATATAATTGTTTTTCTCACACTTAGAGACCATTATTAAACAACAGATAGACTTCTATTTTGCAATAGTGATTTCTTACCATAATTTAAATAACATCGTGTAGAACGGCAATTATTGGATGAAGTCGACACTCTTTCTTATTTGTGTAAGAAAATTAAAGTTTTCCACTCTAATCCTGCCTGATATAGTGAAATAAAATGCTGAGTCAGCCTTTAGGATTTATATTAATTTAAACAGAACCAATATTTCTTTCATAATTTTATTTAATTCTCTAAATTCACACACTTCATACAAAATAAATATTTCTCACCATAAAGTAGTCCTAATGACATAACATGTTCCACATTCTTAGAAAAATAGCCTAAAAATACAGCAAGAGTAAACAGCCATAAATAAATAAAATAAAAATGATATAAATTGTTTCTTTAACCTATCCAGCATAATAAAAGTTAAAATCCCTGGTTAGGCTCAGTCAGAACACTTAAATATCTTTAAATATTTGAAAAGTACATTCTGTATCTTTTTTTCAACGTTTATTTATTTTTGGGACAGAGAGAGACAGAGCATGAACGGGGGGAGGGGCAGAGAGAGACACAGAATCGGAAACAGGCTCCAGGCTCTGAGCCATCAGCGCAGAGCCTGACGCGGGGCTCGAACTCCCGAACCGCGAGATCGTGACCTGGCTGAAGTCGGACTGCGCTCACCCAGGCGCCCCAGTACGTTCTATATCTTAATGATCATTCAAATGTTCTGTAGCTGCCTTCAAATACGACAATGTAGATGCCTAATTTAAGAAATATGATAAGCTCAGTTTATATAATATTTAATATTTATTTTAATTATTTACATCTCATGAAATCATGTTTTTGAAATGTCATGTAACTATATCAAGACTAAGTATATTGATGAGTTATATAAATGAAAATATATGGAAATGTTTGCTTATCATTTCCATTTTTAAGAAAAATAACCTTGACCAGATATTTTCAGACAAAATAAAAATTTTCAAACAAAAAAAGTAATCTCAATATTTTGTCTGAAAATTGAGAAAGGTATCATTGCAGTCTTTGTTTCTTGCTCCTTTCTCAAAGAGATATATTTAAATAGTGATATATGAGCCTCCTGTATTTGGTAGCTTTGCCTAACGCTCAGGTAGAAATGAACATAATATGACAAGATGGCATGACTTAAACTATGAAGCTGTGTCCCTAGCAAATGCAATGGTAAATAAATAAGTTCTATTAGTCTTATGTTACTGCTTTTTATTTTTTATCCCCTCCTTCCAAAACCCCACATCAAACAAATAACTCTCCTTCAGGTAGAAGCATTAGGATATATTGGACTTTTTTTTTTTTTCCCTATGACTACTTTCTGGATGCTATAGAGCTGTATAGCCTTATTTATTTATTTATTTATTTATTTATTTATTTATTTATTTATTTTAAGGACAATATTACAATTTAAATCAGCTTAGAAATTGTTAGTGTTGGGGCACCTGGGTGGCTCAATAAATTAAGCATCTGACTTCAGCTCAGGTCATGATCTCACAGTTTGTGAGTTCAAGCCCCACGTCAGGCTCTGTGCTGATAGCTCAGAGCCTGGAGCCTGCTTTAGATTCTCTGTCTCCCTCTCTCTCTCTCTGCCACTCCTTGCTTGTGCTCTCTCTCTCTCTCTCTCTCTCTCTCTTAAAAGTAAATAAATAAACTTAAAAAAAAAGAAAACTGTTAGTGTTGACACATTATCTTAGAATTCAGAAATCAAATATGGGCTCACATGGCATTTCAAAAAAGTAACCAAATTTTTCTTTTTTCCTTTTTATGAAGGCCTGACTATAGTTAAAGTTTGAAGAAGCACAAAAATTTTAACATTGTGACTGTTAGCAGGCAATTTGTGAACAAATAAAAAATATACCTTAATGAGACATATGTAATTATGATATCCAGATGTGTAATGCATAATATTGTCAGTATCCATAAAGTTATAATGTATAATTTATTGAAAATGCTAAAATAAGAAATGTCTGGATGTAGTGCCTCTAGTCACCACTGATGTTTGCTTTTATCCTTAGATTTAGGTTTCTACTCTCATAATTCAAAAGAAATTCACCATTTTATTGCCAAACTGATTAGTGTTTCTGGAGTCCCGTTTCTTCATTTCTCTGTAGGATCTCACTTTATTGAACACTTATTTTATCTCCTCTGCTTTTAAGATTTAATAATTGATCTTATTTTCTCGTCTTTATATAGTGCCTCTCTCTTCACCTCCTTTTCAAGTTCTTTTCTTTACCTGGATTCCAAAATGCGAATAAGACACTAAAATTGTGTCTTTGCTCATATTCCCTTATTTCTTTTTTCTTGAGAAATAGCTTACTCTTGAGAACCACCTAAGATCCTCAGGATCAATTCTTCTCTGTTCTATGTGTTCTCTCTCAGCTCTTGCCAAGAATCTCTATATGCATATTCTCTTAAGAATCTTATAAACCTCATTCATCTGCCACTCTTCAAATTGTAAAATTCTTGTTCTTCCCTCTCCTACTAACTAATGTCATCTGAACAAATATGAACCCTGGAAATTCAAACTCACCGTGGTCCTTCCCCAGTGGTTCCAGTTTAGTAAGCCCCAACTTCTGTTAATTTTTTTATTGCAAATTTCACTCACCAGTGATTCCTTTTCATTCACATTTCTCCATATTTGCTTAAATACTTGAGACAATTTGTTTGAACCTCTGCAATTGCCTGTTGTTTGCTCTTAAATGTGCCAATCTCTACACTTCAATACTTGCTCCATATGATGGCATTTCTAATAATGTCATTTCTTCTTCAAAAACACTTTAGAAGCTTCCAGGTACATATTGAGTAAGTAAATAAGATCTTTGACTCCTTGTGCTCCTTGCAGTTCTGGCAGTCAGAATCAATATTATGAAAACTTGTACCAACATACAGTAAATTGCATTCTTAAAAATTTAATAACATCTAATTGAGGGTAACCTGGCTAACAACAGGCTTTTAAGGAACTTGTACACTGAAATAAATTGTGAACCATCCATTTTTAAAGGATGAAATTTGTCTTTTGAACATAACTTGCCTTTGAACATAAAGGAATTACAATGGCTTCTTACCACTGAATGTGATATGATTTCTATGAGCTATATTGCATACAAATACTTCCCAGTGACTAATGAATTTCATGTGTTGTCTTAATTTCTTTTTATTTCTTTTTAAGTTGATTTATTTAGGAGTGAGAGCGACAGCATGAATGGGGAGGGGCAGAAAGAGAGGGAGAGAGAGAATCCCAAGCAGGCTCCACACTCAGCACAGAGCCGGACATGAGGCTCGATTCCACAAACCATGAGACCATGACCTGAGCTAAAACCAAGAGTCGGATGTTTAACTGACTGAGCTACCCAGGCACCCGTCTTAATTCCTAAGGATGAGTACTGCATTTATTTCTTTCTCATATTCACAACATAAAAAAAAGCATGAGCATTTATTAACTTCTTGTAATATTTTTTTCAAGAAATTTAATACATGTTATCTTAGTATTTATAATAACCTGTGTGATAAGGAAACTAAAATGATAATCACAACTGAATTGCTTGCATTTTAAAAAAGTTCTTTAATAGATCATCAAATGCACGTACCTTGTTTAAGAGCTTGAAAGATCAGAGGGCTGTCACTCTGTGTCACAGGACCACAGACGCCAGCCAGAGATCAGGGATTGAATAGCAGGGAACTGCTGTCAACTTAATGGCCACCACTGCCCAGAAAGCTGGTGACTAGGGAATTCAATGTAGAATACAACCTCCCCAAAAACCACTGACAAAGGAAAGGGGTGGCTCCTACCTTCCTCCTGCCTTCCAAAAACTCATGCAGTTGCTGTCTCATTGGCAGAAGCTCAATCACACTCTGATGGAGAAGGAGACTGGCAAATTTGCTTTCCAATCTTTTAATCTATGGAATATAAAAGAAATAGTAAAGACACTGGATATAGATTCTGGCAGCCAACAGGCGATACCTATCACACGGGGTAGACTTGATGAGTTTTGTGTCCTGTGTCTAACATTCCTTCTTTAAGAGCAGCCAATAGCATTTGTGCCAGCTGCGCCCTGCACGTTCATACACTACAGCCTGAGCTTCACCCAGTTCTTTTACATAATAAATGGAATTAGTATGGAGAAGGTCAAGTAACAATATAAACAAAGTGTGTACCATGATGGTCTTATGTCAGCTTTGTCCAGTAGAACTAAAACGCAAGGTGCATATGTGTTTTCTTAGTGCCACACTAGAAAAAGGAAAAGGGGGGGACGCCTGTGTGGCTCAGGAGGTTGAGCATCCAACTCCTGGTTTCAGCTCAGGTCATGATCTTGCGGTTCCTGAGTTTAAGCCCTGCATCAGACTCCGTGCTGACAGTGCAGAGCCTGCTTGGGATTCTTTCTCAGTCCCTCTCTCTGCCCCTCTCCTGCTTTCTTTCTCTTTATCTCTCTCTCTCTCCCTTTTTCTCAAAATAAATGAATAAACTTTAAAAATTTTCAAAAGAAAAAAGTAAATAAAACAAATAAAATAAATTTCAATAATATATTTTATTTAGCTCCAAATTTGCCCAATAATTTCAAAATATAATTAATACATTATAATGAAATATTTTACTTTTTTCATACAAAATCTTTCTAATAAAGTATATATTTTATGCTTACACCACATCTCTTTTGGGTGCTAAATTTTCAGTAGAAATATTGAGTTGTATTTAGATTTCATAAAACACATATTTGAAGTAATAAATTCACATACTCAAGTCATTCCAAAAATACTTGCATGTTTTCAAATACTGATCCTAGCCTCCTCTCACAACCAAATTATTACATGCATATTGATAAAGCTGGATCATATTCTTGCATGGATTGATTTGCCTTTAATTTTTTTTAATGTTTTATTTGTTTTTGAGAGAGAGACAGATAGAATGAGAGTGGGGAAGGGACAGAGAGAAAGGGAGACACAGAATCTGAAGCAGGCTCCAGGCTGTGAGCTGTCAGCACAGAGCCCAATGCAGGGCTCGAACTCACACTGTGAAATCAGGACCTGAGCCGAAATTGAATGCTTAACCAACTGAGCCACCCAGGTGCCCCTGTCATTTTATTTATTTATTTATTTATTTATTTTACTTTTAAAACAAGAGCATTTCAAGGTGTAGACAGAAGGATGTCCCCCATCCCAAGATGCTTGTATCTTAAACTTTGAAACCTGTGAATATGTTTGCAACATTCACAGAACAGGGGTCCAGGCTCACTAAAAGACTGACATAATCATAGTACTGTACAACACTCCCACTTACTTCACATTTTAGCAGCACACCATTAAAAGTCTATTTACTAGAGTTCCATTTACCTACTACTACATTATGTACAGCTTTCAACAAAAAATTACAAAGCACACTAAAAGACAAAAAATACAATTTAAGGAGACTGAGAAAGCATCAGAATCAGACTCAGAGCAGGGGTTAAGGAGAAATAAATAACTTCTCATGTAGAAAGACTTCCTTTCCTTGTAACAAACATCAAAAGAAGTTCTTCAGAAAGAAGGAAAATGATATAGGTTAGCAATTTGGATCTATAGCAAAAAGGAAGAGCACTGGAGGAGTAAGCTTTGACCTTAAGAAACTAAAGCAAATTAAGCCCAAAGTAATTACAAGAAAAGAAATAATAAACATTAGAGCAGAAATCAATGGAATTTAAAAAAAGAAAGCAATAAAGAAAATCAATAAAGCCGAAAGCTAACCATTTAAAAAGATTCAAACAATGAGTATTTGGACAAGCTAAGAAAAAGAGAGAAGATACAAATTACTATTACCAAAAATGAAATAGAGGACATCATTAAACTTTGCATAGACATTAAAATGGTAATAAAGGAATATTATGAGAAACTTTACGCCCATAAATTTTATAACCTAAACAAAAGGGATTTCTTAAAAGAAACAATCTGTCAAAATTCCCTTGAGAAGAAATAGATAATCTGAATAAGACTATATCTATTAAATTTAACTAATAGTTAATAGTCTTCCAAAAAAGAAAGCACCAGGCCCAGACAGGTTCACTGGTGAATTTTGTCAAGTATTTGAGGAAGAAATTATATGAATTCTCTACAATCTCTTCCAGATTACTGAAATAGAATACTTCCTAACTATTTTCTGAGGCCAGCATTCCTCTAATACCAACATCAAAGTCATCACAAGAAAAGTACAAACCAGTATCTCTCATGAACATAAATCCTCAGAAAAAATATTAGAAAGTCAAATCCAAAATCATATAAAAATAATTATACATCATAATCAAATGGGATTTATGCTGGATATGCAAGGCTGGTTCAATATTTGGAAATCAATTAATGTAATCTATTATAGCAACAGGCTGAGTAAGAAAAATCACATGGAGATAACAATAAATGTAGAAAAAGCATCTGACAAAAGCCAATACCCATTTATGATAAAAACGTGTAGGAACCTAGAAATAGAGGGAAATTTTCTCCACTTGATGAAGAATACCTTCCACATAACTACAGTTAACATCATACTTAATGGTAAGAAACAAAACTTTCCCACTAAGATTAGGAACAAGGCAAGGATGGCCTCTCTCACACTCCTTTTCAACATCATACTGGAAGTCCTGGTCAATCAGTAAGACAAGAGAAGGAAATGAAAAATACACTGATTAGGAAGGAAGACCTAAAATTGTCTTTGTTCAGAGATGACATGATCACTTGGGTAGAAAATCCAAAAGAACCAGCAAAAACTTCAGGAACTAATAAGTAATCACAGCAAGGTTGCAAAAATACAATATGGAAAAGTCAACCACTTTCCTATATACACAATGAACAAGTGGAATTTGATATGAAAATCACAATGCCATTTACATTAGCACACACACAGAGTGAAATACTTAAGTATAAATCTAACAAAGTATGTACCAAATCTACATGAAAATAACTACAAAACACTGATGAAAGAAATCAAAGAATAATTAAATAAATGAAGATGAAGATATAGTCCATGCTCATGGATAAGAAGACTCAATATTGTCAAATGTCAGTCAGTTCTTTCCAACTTGATCTATAAATTCAATGCAATCCAGATCCAAAGTTTTTAATCCAGCAAGTTATTTTGTGGATATCAACAAACTGATTCTAAAATTTACATGGAGAGGCAAAAAACTCAGAATAGTCACTACAGTATTGAAGGAGAACAAAGTCAGAGAACTGGCACTATCTGATTTCAAGACTTACTATAAACCTAAAGTAGGGGCAGCCTGGTTCAGTCAGTTAAGCATCCAACTCTTGATTTTGGCTCAGGTCATGATCTCATGGTTCATGTGACTGAGCCCCGCATGGGGCTCTGCACTGACAGTACAGAGCCTGTTTGGGATTCTCTCTCTCGTTTTCTATCTGCCCCACCCTCACTCATGCTGTCTCTCTCTCTCAAAATAAATAACTAAACATTAAAAAAATAAAGCTAAAGCAATCAAGATAGTATGATATTGGCAAAAATAGAAAGACAAATAAATCAATGAAACTGAACAGAGCACCTAGAAATAAACTCACATAAATATATTCAACTTATTTTTGAAAAGGAACAAAAGGTAGTGCAATGGATAAAAAGATTCTTTTAAACACATGGTGTTGGAAACACTGGATATACAAATGCAAAAAAAAAAAAAAAATCAACCTAGACCCAGATTTTACATCTTTCACAAAAATTAACTCAAAAATGGATCATAGAGCTAAATGTAAAATGCAAAATTGTCATGATAAAAACCAATTTTTCCATATCATGCTGAAATTCTTCTTTGACAGTAATAGAAAATCTAAAAATCTATACTCTACATCTGATATTTTGGGCTGTGGGCTGACTTTCTTTATCAGTGTGGAAGTCTTCTGACACAAAATGCACCCAAAGTATCCACTGGGCAGTACCTTTTATACCACATGACTAATTTAAGGCTAAAAAAGAAAATCTTGCAAATTTTTGAACTTTGAATCAAATGATATTTAATATTTTTAGAAAGATTTCTTTGGTAAGACAGTTGTTAATAATATATCTCATAATTCCATTGCAAAACATCCTTCACTGAAATTATGGATTTTTTTAAACATCTTTCTATCTAAAAAATCTTATCTTCTTTGAGTCTACAAGAATCTAGGCCATTTTAAATCTGTCCAAAGTTACACTCTCAGGTTCTGTTAAATGTTGTTGAAAATTTTTTTATTTGACATGAATTTTAATTTAATGTGACCAATTTTGTTGTTTCTTTTTCAACTATTGAGGGAAAACTTGAAATTTAAGTCACTATGTATTTACTGATTTAACAATCGTACATTTTCTTCTCTTCAATTATTTTTAACATCACAATAAGATAGTTTTGTTTTTGTTTTTTTGCTTTGTTTTGCTCCACTGCAGCAAAATGCAATGAATAGCCAAATCATCATGAAATTTGTGACACACCTTTTATTGACTTCTTTTTTCTCTACCATTCTGAAGATAGTATTATCATCTTTATTTCCACTCAATTCTGCATTAATGGTATCTTTAGGTGAAGTTAAAATTTGTCCACACTTTTTTTAAATAGAAAAGCAATTTAATTATATTGTAATTAAGATATTGATAAACATTTCAATGTATTGATAATTTATAATTCCTTTACAAGAAATGGCCCATATTCTATCAAATTTATTTTCGGTTTTTATTTCTGACATGCTTTCAAATAATTTTCATTATATAGAAATGTATTTACTTAAATAAATATGATTATTAAAATTTGTCCCTAAGATTCTCTTGAATAAAATTATTGTATTAATGTCTTTTATTAAGACTTCAAAATGACAGTTTGGTTTCATGGGACAAATACATGAACTCAAGTCAGAGAGACCACTGCCCCCTTTACTGGCCAGATGCATGACCTGAGCTTCAGTTTCCACAACTATAATAGGGACAGTAATACACAACTTCAAGGATTATTGTGAAGGCTAGTTCATAGTGCACACACCAGATGCCAGTTCCTGGAGATCTAAGAATAAGTATTATATGATTCTTCACCTTGTGCTCAGAGTTTGGCAGAGAAACCAGAAATGTGGGCCAAAATTATTCCGTGACATAAGTTATTTCAGGAACATATAAAACATAAAAAGTAAAAATGTTCAGGGAGGGATAAGAGAAAATTTAAATTTTAACTAATCTTTGCAGAATATGTAGGAGTTGTAGTTTTGCTAGAGTAGAAACCGGTATATAGGAAGAAAGATGGAGTTATATAAAGAAAAAAAGATGAGAATTCCAGAAAGGGAAGAAAGTAATCACAGAAACCTGTGAACTTTCAAGGATCATGTGAATATATTCGAAAAAGAAAACTGAGGCCAATTTGTGAAGATTATTATTTGTCATGTCTTACTAAAGCCCAAACACCAGGCAAGTACAGTGACTAAGTGCAGGACAACCTGTCAGGGGGAGTAAAGAGGATGATGGAGAGCAGCTAATGCATGCCCCCATCTAAAGGAGGAGAGTGACTAACTCAGCATGAGACAATTGGTGATCTGTAAGAATTGAAGCACAGCATTGTCAGACCTTCTGATTTTGTTCATAAAAGCTGGCAATTCAGATTTTCATGAGAGGTCTTACAGCTTGTCAAGAGTTATCCACAAATTCTAAGGTTCAATTCGTAAGTGCCAAACACGTTTGTTGACTAAATCCAGTTTGGGGTCAATAGTTTGCAAAGTCTACTGTAGAAAATAAAGACACTGGGGCCTATAGACAGGTCTTGACATGATATCATGTTTGCACAGGCTATATGAATGGTAGAAAAATGACCAATACTGTATAAAAGATAGAAAGAGTTGATACTCAAAGCAAGAGGATTAGATCATAATTGAGATAAGAGCAGCATAGCATTGTAGGTGCCAGCAGAACCATGCAGATGATAAGATACAAGGTATGGTTTAGAAGTGGAAACCATAGGACACCCAGAATAGAAAGAGAAGAGAAGAAATAGGTGAGAAGAAGACAGATGGCTCAACATTCTGAGCTGTGACTAATTGAAGTTATGGCGATGCGATCAACCAAAGAGTGAAGCCAGGAAGAGAAGAAAAGTTGAGAATTTGGAAAAAAAAAATACTTGGTTCTACTATTTAATACATTGCATTTGAAATAGAACTTTGCAGGTGCAGACATTCAATCAATAGTAATAAAGGTTTGGATTTTGAGAGCAAGATGAGGGATGAAAATATTGATATTTTAATTAATTTTATTTGAGGTATAATTAAATAGAGTAAAATACATAGCTCTAAGAATAGAGTTCAAGAGTGTTGACAATTTATACAACTGTCTTACCAATATCCCAATCAAGCAAGATGCAGAACACTGTTACCACCTTGAAAGGTCCAATTACCTCTTCAAGAAGATCGCCTTCCTCCTAGGTCAATAGCTATTTTAATTTCTATCTCCATCAATTAGTTTGTCTGGCTTTGAACTTCATATAAATGGGATCATGTAAACTTTTGGGGTCTGGCTTTTTTCACTCAATGTGTAATTTTTGACATTTAATCATGCGCATTAGAAGCTCATTCTTTAAATTAATGTATTGCTGAGTAATATTCCATTGCGTGAATATGCTACAATCTATTTGTCAGTTCTCCGGATGGATATTCAGGTTTTTTCCAATATTTTGCTATTATAAGTAAAACTTCAGTGAATATTCTTACACAAGTTTTTTTGGGGGGAGAGACAAATTTTGTCATTCTTTATGTGTAGATGCCTAAGATGGAACTGCTGCATAATAATGTAGGAACATGTTCAACTTTGTAAGTGGCTGCCAACATATTTTCCAAATGGGGTTGCACCCTATTACCCTCAGAAAAACCATGGATGAGAGGTACTGTTGCTTTACATACTCTTCAACATAATAGTGCTTACTGTTCACCTTTCAAATTTTAGCCATTCTACCGAGTGTGTAGAAATAGCTCATTGTGATTTTACTTTGCATTTCTGATGACTAACGGTGTTGAGCACTTTTTCAGGTGCTTATTGGCCATTCATATACTTACTTTTTGAAATAATCTGTCATTTAGCCATTTTTAATTTTTTTTTAGCTACTGTTTTATAGGAATCCTTTGTTGAATATATGTATTGAGAAATTTGCTCACAGTCTGTAGACTTTCCCATTTTCTTAGTTATATATTCTGATGAGCAGATGTTTTTAACTGTTATGAAATCCAATGAATTTTTTTCTTTTATGTTTAGGAACTTTGAAGGTTTGCATAAATAATCATTTGCCTTTTCCATTTAGATTTAAAATGTATCTCAAGTTAATAGCTTGTCTGTTCTAATGAAGAAGTTAGAGCTAATGCTTTTTTTCTCATGTAATTATCCAGTTGATACAGCATTATTTCTTAAAAGGATTGCCCACTCTATTGCATTGGTTCCTTTGTCAAAAGTTATTCAGCCTTGTATAGGTGAATCTATTTGTGTACTCTCTGTTCTGTTCCACTGAGCTGTCTATCCTTATATCAATTTCACACTATCTTTATTAATATAATTTTTAAAAATGTAGACTTGTCCATTGATGTATAGATAAGTTAATACACATATATTCTTCATATGTGCCAAGAGAAAACCACTCTGGGAAGAAATAAAACTGAGAAAAGAAAGGACACTGGAGCTCATCAAACTTTATGGAGCAAGTTACCAAAGAAAATAAAGGGTATTCTAAAGGACAAGAAGAAAATGAAAAGAAAGTTATGAACATGGAAATCAAGAAATGAAAGGGCTATGAGAAGAAAAAATTTCCAGGAGGGCTTCATGCTACAGAAAGTCTTACAGGTGGTAATCAATCAATCAATCAATCATCATTTTGACAATTGCAAGAAGTCACTAAGTGGAGACAGTTTTAGGAGTGGTGATGGCTTGTATTTATTCACTGAATATTTATTGATTGCCTAGACATATTGCAAAGTGCTATGAACAAGATATACTGTTAGCGTTCTGAAGTTTATGGTCCTACAAACATACAGAAGTTATATTCCCATTAAGGAAGGAAAAAATGGGTAATATGGAAAATAAAAACCCAAAGTACAAAAACTCTTTATAGGGTAAGGGTAGCAATAAAAGAAAGAAGTAACGTTTGGTGGTTTTATTAGAAGATGTTGAGAAAAGGATCTTGTTTGTTTTAGTTTCAAGGCAGGAAATGTTTCCATCCGATTTCAAGCAAAGTGGAGGCTAAGAATAGAAAGAGAGTGTGAAAAACAGTCTGGGGAAATTGGAGTAACGATGGATTGAGCCACATAAAGAAAATAAAATGAGATTCCCTCAAAAAAGCAAAGGTAAAGGTTAAGTTTTAGAAAAAAAGAGGGATGTGGAAGTAGTGAGGGATGAGCAGAAACAAAGGTCAAGGTGGGAGGAGTATATATAACATCATTCGTGAACTCTCTGTTCTTGGAGGCGGATTTTGCTAAAATAATAGAACTAAAGCAAGACCTAAAATGAGTGATGAAGGGTTGTAAGAGCTATTATGAGGCGTAATTGGAGGAACTGATTGAAATAATTAAAAGGCATAATAAAGGCACAAAAGACTCCCCAGAATTTATAGATTTGCATTAAAACACAATCCTAACACACAGATACACAATCTTCTCTCAGCCCTTTCACTTTCAGGAAAAAGAAGTGGGAGAAATGGATAAAAAAGAAAAAGGAAAAGACTTTGGTTGATCCTGGCTTAGTTTTGATGGGTGTGTCTAGTGCAATGGAAAGGCTTGGAAAATGCGATTCTTTGGGGAGTTGTTTTTTTTTTTTTTTTTAATATGTGAAATTTATTGTCAGATTGGTTTCCATACAACACCCAGTGCTCATCCCGAAAGATGCCCTCTTCAATACCCATCACCCACCCTCCCCTCCCTCCCACCCCCCATCAGCCCTCAGTTTGTTCTCAGTTTTTAAGAGTCTCTTATGCTTTGGCTCTCTCCCACTCTAACCTCTTTCTTTTTTTTTCCTTCCCCTTCGGGAGTTGTGTTTGAAGGGATTGCCAATAAGCTTTAACACGGAAGACAAGAAAGTTAGGATGATCAACTGAGTGAGGACAGCAATCGCTAAGACACTCAAAATTAGAAAAATAGGGGAAAAAGGCATGAAGAATGTAGAAATAAGAATCTATGATCCAGTGGTGTGCGGCAGCCAGTTCCAGCTACAGAGAGCAGATTGTAAGCATTTCTTCCCAACTGTGTGTTCAAGGGAATCACGGTGGTAACTCGAAATCAGCCACAGTGGAAGTGTTTACACCATGATAATCAGGAACAAGTACAAATCAGGCCCTCTCTTTTCTGTTTTGTTTTTTTTCTTTTTTTTTTTTTTCCCCAGCACACGCCACTGCTAAGATCAGATAGTAAAGACTTCCTATTTTCTTTTTTCCAAAAGTGATAACAAGGATTAGGATGTGGTTTGGGGAATGTAGTTCAGTTTACTATCAAGTTGATGTGTACTTATAATGATAAGTATCTTATTAATAGTGGCACAAAAGTCATTTAAGATGAGGTCAGGAGAAGATGGTGGTGAGTTAGGAATAAAAAGAATTATGAATATGGAGCAAAGACCATGATGTCATTGAATAACACTGAAGACACTGGAGAGAAGATAGTGGGCTTGGAAAATGTGAAGTTAATAAAAAGGAAAGAATGGTAACAGCAGTCAGTGAAACAATAATTTGAAAGCCATAATAAAGATTTCGAAGTAGGAATTGAGCTAGTATAATTGACAGTGCCTAGCAAATAGTACGCTTTTCATACAATACTTTGATGTTTTTATTTCAATCCTACATTAAGTTATTTTGCCAGTTATGTAAATAGCTGAGAAAAGAGATTGTAACCTAGAATCCAAAAATATTCACTGCATGCACACAGGGTTTCTTTCTATCTTTAGTTGTAAACTCTTTTATTGTTAGTTAAAAAACATTCCTAGCACTTAAAATAAGTTCCTTAAGATAGCATACCCCACCCCCAAAAAAAGCTCAATTCGCATGCTTATTTCTGTTTTCAAAAATTACTTGATGCTTAGTAATTGACATATTCAGTTTAATATTGAAAATATTCTCATAATATTTAGGAATTATCATGTCTTCCCACAGGCCTAGTAGTTAAAAATACAAAAGTAGTTATTATATGATAAACTAATAAGAAATTAAAAATCTTGGGGTGCCTGGGTGGCTCAGTCAATTGAGTGTCCAACTTCGGCTCAGGTCATGATCTCACAGTTCATCAGTTTGAGCCCCATGTCAGGCTCTGTGCTGACAGCATGGAGCCTGGAGCCTGCTTCGGATTCTGTGGCTCCCTCTCTCTCTGCTCCTCCTCTGCTTGAGCTCTGCCTCTCTCTCTCTCTCTCCAAAATAAATAAAAACATTAAAAATTTTTTAATAAAAATATTAAAAACCTAAGCTTTAGAGCCTCAAGATTCTCTTTCTTTCCATTATATTATTTTTTTGGAAAGAAGTCTCCTCCAATGTTGTGTCTCATGTTAAAACATAATTTATTGAATAATATGAGAAAATGACTTGGAAATTACTCACAAACCGGATTTGCTTGTAGAAAGAAAAATAGACACACTATTTTCCCAAATACACTATTAGAAAATTAATAAAAACAATGGGGAAATAATAAATAAATAAGCCCTAGCATATATTAAACATAAAATAGCTAAGGAAGAGTTCACACACATCCCCACATGAATTATACTTCCTGGAAAACAGCTGAAACACCTGGAAAGTTAACTTGAAAAGGGACATTAATATAGGAAATGCTGTTCGGAATTTGATCTCAAGAAATCTTGAGAAAATGCACTTGGGAAGGCTTTGTGTACTTTCAACTATCTCATGAAACTTGTGTAAATAAAGACTCATTCAACAAAGCACCTACTGTAATTATCCAATGTCCATTTGGACTTCTTGCTGTCTTCCTGAGGACCTCAGTCCCTTGAACCAAATGTTCTAAATAATATTTTCAATATACCAAGTACAAACATATGTGTATCATTAGAATAAAACTGTACTTACTCAGGGCCCACTTCAAAACACTGAAACAAACCCCACACATTATATCCCCTAACTCTAACTTATATTTAATAAAAGAATGTGCTATTACACTCTCTCCCTCATATATTACTCTTTTCTCTCTTCACATCAGGGAATATGAATTCTCAAGCATGGAGGGAAGAGAGCCTCCCATCTTCTCTCCCTGAGCCAAGCTTATGCTCAGGACAAAAAGCAATGAATTGTTGTGCCAGAAAGTATTCAATGGCTCCCAGTTCTGAACTTTTATTTGTAAATTTAGAGTACCCAGAAATCTCCCAGCAAGATTTAATGACTGCTTAAACAGCTTTAAAACGTATTAACAGTGGGGCAATTTGGAGTAGGGACTAGGGAAGGAAAAAAAATGCAAAAGGTCTTGAATTTTTGCCAATCCCTATACCCAACTGTTTTGCCTTTCCATCCTACTGTTCACTGACCAAGAACCCTAATTCCTGAACTTTTTAAGCTTACCTTGGAGCTGAGAACTCTTTCTCTCCTTCAGCACTAGAGAGGTTGGATCTCTACAGAGGTACAGAAAAACTCACCAGATTGCAACTTGAAATACAGTTGAGTGCTTTCCACCTTGAATATACAAGGAAGGTATACACAGTGAGTTCCTCAGGAGCCTGGGGAATGCAGATTGTATTAAAAATAATGTAGAACTCAAAATCTAAAAGTAAAATATCTCTGCCACTCACTAAATACATAACCATGGAGAAGTCATTTAGACCCTGTGCTTCACCCAAGTGGTATGAGTTTGTACCGTTGAAAATAAGTATTGCCTATTAAACTCTATGTCCTGAAACATAAATCTGGATGTATTTGTGTGCAGAAAAGTAGCATACATGTGTGTTCAGTTGCCCTGGATGCTCTTTACTCTAGTTTTCTTTTTACAAACCAATCTTATAGATTATATAATCTAAGACTCACTGCTTATAATACCTCAACTTGACCCTTAACACTATTTATGTTAACCTAATAATTCTTTTATGGCAGTAATTAACACAAGGAATGTTTTGATCAATAGGACCTTACAAATGTTTTTCTTCTTAGAGATTCCAAATCAAATACGGAAAACAACATCAATATTATTAGGCATAACTATGATCATTATTTTTTTATAACATATCAGATCCATAATCTAGAATCAGGCAAGAAAAGCTGGTTGTGTCATAGGTGGGCTAGAGAATTATCCAGGTATCTTAATCTGAAGACATATCTCTGCCTCAAATATCCATATAATTAACTTAAATACATTTTAACCTAAATTTTTCAGAGATTTATATTTATAAAGAAATTTATGTTTTAATGTGCCAATCATCCCACTTTCTCTCTTACTCTTGAATGGATTATTCTTTTATTTAACAAAGATTATAAGATAAACATTATTCTATTTACTGGGGATTCTGTGATGAAGAAGATAGGAAAATTTTTGCCCTCATGATCTAAAAATCCTACTCACTCTGGAGAGTTATCCTTGAGTTCCCCAAGTACAGCTACTGATTATTTATTTAGAACACTTCCAGCATTTCGTATCTGTCTCTATTAGTTTCGTATCTGTCTCTATTAGTTTCGTATCTGTCTCTATTAGTGCATTCATAATGCACAACCCATGAATGCCAATATTAAACAGACCTCTTGGGGTGCCTAGGTGTCTCAGTCGGTTGAGTGTCTGACTCTTCATTTCAGCTCAGGTCATGATCTCACGGTTTTGAGACTGAGCTCCATGTTGGGCTCTGTGCTGAGTGTGGAAACTGCTTAAGATTCTTCCTGTCTCTCTCTTTCTCTCTCTGCCCTTTCTCCACCCACAAGTGCATGCGTGCACTCTCTAAGAAAATAAAAATTAGAAAACACACACTTCTTGTTACATGACAGGACACAATACATATTTATATGAAGAATGAATGATTGAGTGAATCAAAACCACTGGACTTCAGAATTATTGAGTCCCTATTTAGAATTTATTCCAAATTTTACAAAGCACAATATGTTTAAACAAAATCTAAGTATGTGTTATTACTTGGTTAATGGGTGGAAACATAGCAGTGAATAAGATTAGCACAATCTCTATCTTCATAGAACAAGCAGCTCAACATGGGAAAGAGACAAGTGATAAGACAATAGAAATACATAAATTCATTTATGAAAGATGAAGAGGAGCACTTCAGAAGGGCACTGAATCCAGAATTTGGTAATCAGGAAAGACTTCCTGGAGGAAGCACTGTCTCAGCTGAGATCTGCAAGATTACTAGAATTTGCCAGACAGGAGTGAGGGGAACAGAAGACTGGAGGTATGCCTATCCTGACCAAAGATTTCAAAATTATTCAGTATAGCTAGAGGTAATCAGTAGTAGACAGTAATAAAGGGTGGAGATATGAGGTTTTGTAGGAAAGGGACAAACGAACACATAAGGGGAGCAGATTAGAGAGACAGAAGGAATGTAACTATGGAATAAGCACAGCCGTTCTAGTACGTCTACCTCTGGATTATTTCTGCTACTATTTGTAGGATTTCCTGTTACTTGCAAGAAGAAAAGAAATTCAAAATTCATAAAAAAATAGTATTTAAACATGGAAAAAGTGTTTAATTAGAAGTATGGAATAACTGAGAGGCACCTGGGTGGCTCAGTCGGTTGGGCATTGGCTGTTGATTTCAGCTCAGGTCATGATCCCAGGGTCGTGGGATCAAGCCCTAAGTTGGGCTCCACGCTGAGGGTGAAGCCTGCTTGGGATTCATTCTCTCTCTCTCTCTCTCTCTCTCCCCCCCAACACCCCATCTGCTCTCTCTTTCTCTCTAAAATAAATAAATTTTAAAAATAGCTTTATCTCCCACTTAAAAAAATATGAAGTAACTGAATAAAAACTCCATATATGTCTGTCTTGCCTGAATTTATTTTACTTAGAATTTTCCAGACATAGTGCTCTAAATTGTTAGAATCCAAGGATTTGACAGGACATTAATGATCATTTAACACTACTGTAGCCCTAATCTAGGATATGAGGATATATTTGGAAACAAATGATGTAATTCTTGGGTAAATTAAATATTTTGAAAGAGTAAAAGATTTTTTTGTTTTTGTATTTGTTTTCTATTTTTTTGGTCTTCCTTCACTTATTTCAATTACTTAAAACGTAAAATTTTCTTTGAAGTTATAAACAAAATGCAAATTTCTAGTCATTCATAGTACTATGTTTAGGTATAAGAGAAACATATATGTTATTAATTGTTGTACTGACTAAAATAAGCCCTCCAATCTCTCAGAGAAAGAGAACACAAAAAACTTTTTCAATATATCCAATAACACAATTTCCTTCTTAACAACAACAAAAAAAAAAACCCCAAATTTTGGAAGTTCCATGAGTGTGTATAATTTCTGTAAACATCTTGAGAAGTAAAATAATTCAAAATATACCATGTCATTCATAGCACTTCAACTGTTTTTACTAAATCTTTCTATATTCCAACCAGATCAGTGAGTGATAATGTAGGGGGAGGGGGAACAAAAGTAATCATCTAATAGTCAATAAGAAAAAAATATATATTGCAAATGTGTGCAGTTTTTAAAAATTCTCATAAATTCCTCAGTTAATAATTGTTTCAGTGACGCAGAAACAAAGAAATGGTGTCACAGGTGAAACAACTTTCCATTATTTTTTAAAAACCAGACAACGATCTATTGAAATTATAGTCTATCTTATGTTGAAATGAGCTATTTGTAGTTTGTATTCAACATGTAAGTTTTGATTGAGTGCACTTTAAACTCGCTATGAATTTCGAAGCTCTCAAGTTCCCCCAGGCTATTGTGTCTCCTTATAACAGCTTTTATTTAGGCAAAAAAGTAACTTTCTAAAAAAAATCAGTAATTGACAGTAGAAATGAACGTCATTTTCTTTCTCATTTGGTTGGGAGAGATCATTAAGAAGATGTGACCACCAGTTGACCCCATGAGCCGGAGCCAGGCAATCGAAGTTCTTCACCAACCCCCTCCCCCTATCTTGGAATGTGCATTCTCCTTGCCTCCCCTACTCCCAAAAGTTGTCCCAAGGTCATAGCCTTGAGACGGTAATATGGTATGAGACCATCTAGACGGTATATGTGACAAAACACCATTAAGGCCTCTGTATAAACTTTTAAGATTCTGGCAGGCGAATCTGCCACCTACAATCTGGAATGGCCTGCCTCTTTCTTTGGTTTCTCCCTGCCCTCCGCATACAGGGTCTGATTTTATTTATTTATTTTTATTTTTTTTAATGTTCATTTATTTTTGAGACAGAGAGAGACAGAGCATGAACGGGGGAGGGGCAGAGAGAGAGGGAGACACAGAATCGGAAGCAGGCTCCAGGCTCTGAGCCATAGGCCCAGAGCCTGACGCGGGGCTCGAACTCACGGACCGCGAGATCGTGACCTGAGCCAAAGTTGAACGCTCAACCGACGGAGCCACCCAGGCGCCCCTATAGGGTCTGATTTTAGATTATACCTGGGAAGCTCCTGAGGTTTCAAACTCACGCATTTTACTCAAAATATAAAAATAATGATTAGTTGTTTGAGTTAAAGAATACTAAAAACAAATTAGACTATGAAGAGAAACTCCAACAGGATAATTTTGAATATACTTTTGACATTTCTTCATTTAATTTGCTGTCTGGTGTAAATACCAATATAGCATTTGGCCCTTTATGTTCTTATTAAAGAAGTGAGAAATCAGTTGAATTATTCAATCACTCCTGCATTTATTTAATTTGTTAATTTAATTCACTCAACAATCACACTGAGTACACCCTATGTGCAAGCACAACACAAAGCACTGAGGAAACAAAATAGTCATCTGGCTTCTGCTGTCAATAAAAGAAAGATAAATAGTGAAAACAGAATGTCACATGGTAAATGTCAGTGTTATTTGTGTAGGAGAATGAGGCAAACAGAGAGCAATTTTAGAACTTCTCTTCAAATTAATCTTAAATAACAAAGCATGCTTAATTACATGTACTTTATATATTTTTGCTAGCTGACACACTGAAGAAAATTTTCCAGTGCCCCTCTTAAGACATCATAAACCCCACCATCTCCTTGGTTTGAAATCACTCTACTCCACAGATAAGAACATCTCCACAGATAATAACACAGGAAAAAGGCTGATCGGGAGAGCACAGGGTGTGGGACGTTGGTTTTTATTAGTTTGTAATGTGATATGTATAATGGTGGCTGAACCAAGGAGTTCTGCCCAACCCTCTCCACAGCTGCTGATGGGGGTAGAAACTGGTGGAAAGGGGAACAGAGCCAAAAACAATTTCCACAGGTTTAGTCCTACGGTTTGGTGCAGCTCCTTATTACCCAGTGCCCACAAAACAACAACAAAAACCAAAACACAACTAGTAGTGTCATACTATCATATTGCTCTTTATGCCATACATTTTTTTTTCATTTAAAATATGATGACAATGGGGCGTCTGGGTGGCTCAGTCGGTTAAGCGGCCGACTTCGGCTCAGGTCATGATCTCGTGGTCCGTGAGTTCGAGCCCTGCGTCGGGCTCTGTGCTGACAGCTCAGAGCCTGGAGCCTGTTTCAGATTCTGTGTCTCCCTCTCTCTCTGACCCTCCCCTGTTCGTGCTCTGTCCCTCTCTGTCTCAAAAATAAATAAACGTTAAAAAAATTTAAAAAAAAATGATGACAGTGTTTACATGTAAATTCCTTACATATTTTGAACTCTCATTTATACATGTTAAAGGCTTTTATTTAAATGCTAAAATGCACTGTGTTTTATCATTAAACATCAAAGTCCTGCATATTATATTCTAGTAACTAAGCCTAATTTATGGAGAAAGATCAAAAATAGTTCAGTCTAGAACCCACTTTACCAGAAAAAAATTATTCAGACAGGCAAAACACGAATGCCCAAGAATTCTAGGACCTAGAGGAAGGGCACCTAAAGTCGTTTTGGAGCTTCGAGGAGAGCTTTTTTTATGAAGAGTACTGCCTGAAATAAATCCTGTAAGACCTGTAGTGATCAGCTAGGCATTGTGGTGACAGGGTGACCACGGCGGAAGTGTGACGGATGAGAGGAGGGCATGGCGGGCAGATTGACAGAATGAGAAAAGGCACATAACGTGAGGAAAACCATAGAGAGTGGGCAGCTTTGGCTTCCGGTAGATGTAAGAGCAGCCCACGTGAAGCTGGAAAGGGAGTCTGGGAGCTATGACAGAGATGAAACTGTATCTATCCTACAGCGGCAATGCAAAGCCACTGGCAGGCTTTTGTTTTGGAGAGCTCTTTCTAGCAGCTGGGAGGCAGATGGATCCGTGGGTCGGGTCAGCTGGCAGAGAGCCCAGTTAGGTGGCTGGGGACCCTGACCATTTGAGGAATGATGAGAAACTCTTTGAGGATAGTGCTAATCTGAAAAAGAGGGCTCAAAGTTAAAAAAATATTTAGAAATCAGATGGGCAGGGTTTAGAATGGGTGATTGTATATGAGGTGGGGACACAGTGAGGAAAGCTACAAGGAAAATGCCGGGATCTTCAGCTTGAGAAACTAGGTGAGTGATGATCCTTCCTGTAAAAGAATATAGACTGTAGGCAGAGCGAGTTTTAGAGAGAACAATGCGCACTTAGGAACTTGAACTCAACTTCTCACAACGTTGTGGAGGTAATGAATTCCATCTAAGAGAAATCTATTTTCTAGAGGTGAAGAACTATGCATAAACTCTCTCTCTGAATATTGAAAGGTGATGTTTATTTTTGCGGAGACTTCAATCCAGCATCATCACTTCACATAGGTGTTCAAACATAAGAATAGAAGTCTAAAAAATTATGGGGGAGGATATTTAATACTGAATGCAAAAGTAGCCAAGGAAGTATTTTGTATAATAATCAATTTCCCAAACGTCTGATCTGTGTAAGATGCTTTGCATATACAGGGTGAGTGCATTTTTCTCACCAATAATAACAAACCTTACATAGTTTTTGCTATGGGCTGAATTCTAAGTACTTCCTCATTTCATCCTCACACAAGAGTGCTGTAGGCACCGTTATTACTCATTTTCAGAAGAGGAAACTGAGGCTGGGAGTCACACACTAGAAGCAACAGGACTGGGATTCAGTCCTCAATACTCTGGCTCTCCAGTTTGTGTTCTTTAACCCCACACTAGGCTGCCTTTCTCACGATACAGAATGCTCTTAATTTGGTGGTTCACCTTATTCTGACATCATCATAAAATTGACTTCATCTGCAGTTGCAAAAATAATGTAGTAATATTGAGTTATTTTATATTTGAAACACTGTAGGGCTTGGGATGCTGACGGCCCAGGAGCTTCAGTCAGGGAGGCAGTCTGAGGTCCCAGCCTTCCCTCTCATCCAGAATTAACCTTTTGTGGCCACAGACATGTAGTCCCACCTCACCATGAGGTTTCCTAGCTACAAAAACTGCTTATAATTCCTGTCTGTTCCTGGGCCAGGAGACTTTTCATTTCTTTTGGATATTTTTATTCATGTATTTAATTATTAGTATTTAAACAAATATCTAGCAATCCAATAGTTTGAAACTAAAAAGAATTAGTATGCATGGGCTTATTCTGCCTTTGAAAAAGAGTATCTAACATCTTTCCAACCAAAGTAATACATTGTGGCACATTAAAATAGCTCCTGGGGCGCCTGGGTGGCGCAGTCGGTTGAGCGTCCGACTTCAGCCAGGTCGCGATCTCGAGGTCCGTGAGTTCGAGCCCCGCGTCGGGCTCTGGGCTGATGGCTCAGAGCTTGGAGCCTGTTTCCGATTCTGTGTCTCCCTCTCTCTCTGCCCCTCCCCCGTTCATACTCTGTCTCTCTCTGTCCCAAAAATAAATAAACATTGAAAAAAAAATTAAAAAAAAAAAGCTCCTAAATTAAACATATTTAAATGATGTTAATTTTAATATACACAACCTTCATATTTTAGAGATTAGCAAACACTATGCTTAATAAACTCATCACAGTGGATCAGGAAACACATTTGACACAAAAATCATTAAAAAAATCACAGAACTTAGAGAAACTAAGAAAACGTTCTAGTCATTGGGAATCTAGAGATGTATAAAAGATCTAACTGTATTTGTTTTTTTTTTTTAATATTTACTTATTTATTTTGAAAGAGAGCTGAGAGAGAGGGAGAGTGTGTGTACAAGAGAGGAGGGGCAGACAGAGAGGAAAACACTGAATCTGAAGCCGGCCCTAGGCTCTGAGCTGTCAGCACAGAGCCCGATGCACGGCTTGAACTCACAAACTGAAATCATGACCTGAGCCGAAGTTGGATGCTTAACCAACTGAGTCACCCAGGTGCCCCGATATCTAATTGTATTTGAAGGGCAGTACAGGAATGGTCTTTATAGGTGTCCACAAAGAAGAAAGCAAGGGAGGGTTTCTAAATATGTTTCTTTGTATACATTTTTGTTCTTTATAATACAAGTTGATGTACCACTATCATATATATTTGGAGACCTTAAAAATAACATAAACTAATACTTGTTGAGTACTCACTGTATGACTAGTACTTTTTCTAAGTACTTCATATGTTTTAACTTTCTTAATACTCAAAAATGCATACAAAAATATCATTCCCATTTTACAGATGACAAAATAGACAACTAAGTAGTTTATATAAGATCACAGAACTGGTAAGTAAGGGAATATTTTCAAAATATTTAACTGATACCTTCTTTCTTACAATGTACTTTCATTAATTTAAGAACACAAAGCTATTTTCCCAATAAAGTGCACCTCAAACGGTGGACAGCATAACTTATTTGAATAAAGACCAGGACATGCCCCAAGTGTGCCAGGGTCTCTTGTTACTGGAAAAGTTAACATGCTGGAGAAGTTTCATGAGAAAGTTTTCTGCTGGGAATACAGTGATTGAATTTTCTACAATAAGGAATAGGAACACATGGCCTGGGTTTAAGATAAGACATCGAAACAGAAACTGCTCTCTTATTTTAAGATGTATATTCATCATAAACCTAAAGTGACAGAATTATGAGACTCTGCACACAGCTTACAATTCTAGGGTGTTTCATCACATTTGTATTTTGGTGAAATAAAAATCCTATTTGTTCCTTTATTTTTCCCATAAATTGTCCAATGGTGTTTAAATTATTTATTGTAGTCAAGTAAAGGTAGTGATGATGGATTTATTTCTGTCCCTGCACAGTACAGAGACAGATTCAATATTGTGGTACAGGACAGTGTAGTATTAAACAGAAAAGCAAAATGTCTTTTGTCTCCTAATTTAAATTAAGTAACTCATGATATTCATTGCTTTTATCAATATCCATAAAATGGATATTTGTGCTTAATTATATATGAAAGAAGAAGAAATGTGACAGCCATTTTGGAAAAGAGCTCAACTGTTTCGTAAAAAGCTAAGCAGATACTATGTTTGCCCACGCCAAGAGAAAAGGGAATGTGTGTCTGTACAAAATTGGTGCACGAATGATCATAGAAACTTTATTTCTAATAACTCTAAACTGTGGGGGGGGGGGAACCCAAAGCCCAAATGTCCATCAACAGATGAACGGATAAACACATTCATCTGTTGGATAAACAGATGAATGGATAAACACATTCCACACATTGTGGAATATCCAAACCTGGGAATATTACTTAGCAATAAAAATAAATGAATACAACACATGCAACAATGTGGATGAATCTCAAAATAATTATTCTAAGTGAAAGAAGCCAGACTACCAACCCCCCAAAAAAGTGTTCATGGTGTATAAATCCATACTGAAAATATAAACTGACCTATAATGATGGAACACAGATTAGTGGTGACCTGGGTGGGGAGGGGGAGAACAAGGAGAGGAGAGAGGAAGGGATGACAAAAAAACACACACAAAAAAAAAACTTTCAAGGGAGATGAATATGTTCACAATCTTTGTGGTGGTGATTTTGTGTGTATGTGTGTGTATGTGAAAATCTATCGAGGTATATAATTTAAAAAAAAGGTGGGGCACCTGGGTGGCTCAGTCAGTTAAGCATCCGACTTTGGCTCAGGTCATGATCTCCCGGTTCATGAGTTCGAGCCCAGCATTGGGCTCTGTGCAGCTCAGAGCCTGGAGCCTGCTTCAGATTCTGTGTGTGTGTCTCTCTCTGCCCCACCCCCACTTGTACTCTGTCTCTCAAAAACGAATAAACATTAAAAAAAATTTTAAATAAAAATAAATATACATATAGTCTATTTAAGTCAATTACACTTCAATAAAACTTTTAATTTTTTTAAAAAAATAAATTCAAAAAGAATGACTGTTAAGTCAGTAATTTAAAATCCCTTTTAATAGGCTTAAGCATGTATCAACAGTATGGAAAGCTGTTCACTTGCTATCTTAGAACAGTTACTAGAGTATAGCTGTATTGCATTTACATTTTTCCCAGAGTGTACTTAACACATTGTAATTGCTTAATGAAAGCAATCTAAATAATGTGTCCCAATGGGTTTTTTTATTTGTCATATGACCAACTAATACACTGTACAGTGTGTTTCTATTATACTTTTCATGTAGTAAACTGTTTAAAGTGGACCCTGGATGCCCACTTATAAGAAAAGAACCTGCATTTTAATAAATCCATTCCATAGCTGACTTTCTTTGCTATTAGGTTCTCAAATTATTGACAATTCTTTTCCGGGTGGTCAGTGTAAATTACTGTTAACTTCCAGAAATAGGTAGATTATATTTCAATTCTTTTATGTACTTGTACAGAAAGAACAATGGACTACCCTGTTCTCAAATTGTTCTATTTCCCAATTGTGGTAGCCAAAGGATTGTACAATATACCAGCCTGCTGACCCTCCCTAACAATGCTGTGGTTCAACAGCTCGAAAACACTTATCCCAAGAATGCAGGAGACTGACCTTAAATCTTAGAAACCATGGGCTCCATCTAGTGGCATCTCCCCCAGATGGTATTATGGTTTTAAAGCTAGCATTTAGCTTTCTGTTCATGGCATTATTTTTTTTAATTTAAATAGTTTGAATAAAATTATACAATAATAACTATGTTCTGTTTAAAGTAGTATTATTCAACAGTTACTGTTTCCATCATTTTTCCAATTATTTGACCTTAATGCTATAGTGTTTAATATCATATTTTTATTTGATTTATGCTAAATGGAAAGAAAGTGGGATCATTTTTTTTAATGGCAAGAAGTGGAGAGGTGTATGTGATAGCATTTTCTAAAAAGGGAGTCCATTAACCACTGTGCATAATTTCTAATATGTCAAAGGAAATGAAACTAATGATTCTATAATATATATAAATTATACAAAGCAATGATCATGGTTATAAGCTTTCTACAGTTTATTTGCAAATGGTTGCTCTTTGAGACACCTAATTTCAGCAGAATATCTTATGTTTTATTTGAAAAGCTGTAATTACACTGGGTCATACTTAGATTAAAAAAAGCACTTCTTAAATGTCAATTAGGATTTCTGAAATGATCATATATTTTGCTCACCAGATAAAAGATACTTAGGGATTCAGGTTGAGTAGATTATGAAAATGCACATTCCATTTCCACTAGGTCAGACCAGTGGGAAAATGTGGGTTACCCGATATGTCAGGGAAGGCTTCTAAATACTACAAAACTTCTGAGAACCATATCTCGAGCCAGAAGCCAGAAACTCATGCTCAGTTCCTTTTATCTGTACTTGAAATTGCTTCACTTCCCTATCCGATATCCCCTCCACTCACTCACCAACCCACATGCATGCATAGGGACATGCACACACACATATACACATACACACTGTTTTCCTAGGTTTTGTGATTACAAGTAGAATATACTCAGCCTTTTAACTCATACCAGAGATGGATTGATGGAAAGAACATTCTAGGGAACCAAGGGTGGAGGCTAGTGATAGGTGGAGGATGTTACACCTTGTGAGAGCATTCCTTTTCCATTTCCGGAACTGGGTTGAGGTCCTCACCCGACAAAGGCTTCCAGGTGGCAGGAGTTATCACGCTGTTGCCATTGAGGCTCTGGGAAGGCAGAGGATGCAGGCAGTCTACTCTCCCAGAGCCCTTGTGATCTTGCTGCTGTGCAAGTCGCAGGGCACCTGCTGTGACCCGCCGAGTACAGCAATGATAGTGCAACATCGGAGAAAGCCCGGACAGTGACAGATGAGGGTAGGGTGGGGACAAACTGTTTCTCTGAAAATCCTGTATTGACGGGTGTAATCCTTGATATATCTCAGATAATCAGTGAAGACCGCAGTAAAAGAAAAAAGAAAAAAAAAAAAAAAGACAAAGCCCTTAGGCTCTGCTTTACCATTCATTGAGTTGCCACTTTCATTGTGCCACTTTCATTTTAACACATAAAATTAACATTTATATATATCTAATATATATGATATATTTACATCATATATATGTAAATATTATATTATATTATATACAGTTTTTTCCTTGAAGTATCCTGTGTGTGTTAAAAAAATATTTAAAAGTGTTGAGGACCAATAGCTTAGCAGGGCATGCCTTTCTCAGAATCAACTCAGGACTATGTTGACTGTCTTTACGGAGGTGAGGGCCTCCATATCTTTTAGAAAAAACTCTAGGGTTTCAAGGTACCTGGCTAGCTCAGTCAGTTAAGCATCCTAATCTTGATTTCAGCTCAGGTCATGATATCATGGTTCGTGGGTTTGAGCCTGCTTGGAATTCTCTCTCTTGCTCTTTCCCTGCCCCTCCCCTCCCCTCCCCTGCTCATGCTCTCTCTTTCAAAAATAAACAAATAAACTCAAAAAAATAGATAAATAAGCAAGCAAAGAAAGAAAGAAACAAACAAAAACATCTAAGGTTTCAAACTGGTCCACCACAAATCTTTTGAATATATTCATGATTGCGAAAGGGGAGAACAGTACCTACTTCTCTTCCTCTTTTGTTCAGGATTACAACCAGTAAATCAAACATAAACAATTCATATATAAACTAAAACCAGAGTTCACAATATAGAACATTTATATGATGAAGATGTTAGGAGTCATATATAAAGTGTAATCATATGCACATGTTTGGTGGGACACACAGGAGCCATGTGGTTCTTATGGTTAGTGGAGATTTCAAATGAGAGTCTAGAAGCACATGGCTTAGAATATGGTTGCCGTAGAGACAAACAAGCAACTTACAGAATCACAAACCTAGAGGATTAATTTTAATAACTTCCATCAACAAGCAATATAGCATCGTAGTTGATAGTATAGGCTGTGGTGCCAGGTTGCCGGGATGCAAATCCTCTTTCCATAACAGATGATGTGTATGTCTCTGGGCACGTTAATTAATTTCCCTCTACCTTAATGTTATTATACATAACTCTACAAAACAAATACAGTAATAGTACAAACATGGTTGGTTAGCATGTGACTTAAGCGAATCTGCATATATAATATATACATAGATGTACACACATACATGTACAAAACAGCATCCTGCACAACTGAGTGCACAACTGAGCCCGCACAGTTATTAAGTCACCAGCTCTGCAGAAGGCATTTGTTGTCTAAAAGAGATGTCTTATCAGAGACTGTGTTCGTCTGATTCCTTTTAAAGGAAGACTGCTTCTTTGTCCCCTTCCCCATCTTCTTGGCTCAATTACTCTGTTAATTGTTCCCTTCCATGTAGACTGTGAGTTCAGGGAACAAAATGATTGAAGCCATTTTGGTTGTGAGATACCTCACATGATGAAAGATTATTGTAAAAATACATGTAGAAGTGAGAAACACAAACCTCATCCCTTCACCAAGAGGAATTTTAGCAGCCTGCCGTTGACAGGATTCTAATAACTTTCAGTCTCTGCTTCTATTTAAGTGTCTTCTCTACCTCTTTCTGCTAACAGCTGGTTAATTTCTTCCAGTTTTCTCATTCTGATTCAGGAAGGTATTATTTCGCTCATTAGAATTACTTCTGGGACAAGTTTGGCAATCCTGCCTTCCTCCGGCCAGTCTCTAGATTGACTCTGTTTGGTCAGAGGGCACCTGCCAGGGCAGGGGTTCTCAAACTTTACTGTGCATCAGGGTCACCTGGGGGGCTTATAAAAACACAGATTACCGGGCCCCATCCACACAGTTTCCGGTCAGTAGACCTCGGCCAGGGATGGCGGAACTGAGTATTTGTGTTTATAAAAGGTCCCCAGGTGATGCTGATGCTGTTGTTCCAGGGACTTATTTCTAAAAATCTGCCCCAAAGTGGGGTGTCTAGGTGGCTCAGTTGCTTAAGCATCTGATTTTTTATTTTGGCTCAGGTCATGATCTCACCATTCCTGAGATCTTTGTGAGATCCAGCCCTAAGCCCTACGTTGGGCTCTGTGCTGACAGTGTGGAGCCTGCTTGGGATTCTCTCTCTCTCTCTCTCTCTCTCTCTCTCTCTCTGCCCCTTCCCCACTCATTCTCTCTCTCTCTTTCTCTCTCAAAATAAATAAGTAAACAATAAAAAAAAATTGGCCCAAAGCAAATAGTGCTCATCTTTTACTAAAGAAATAATTTAGGTTGTGTCCCTCTTCAGTGGATATAAAACAAGCAGTTTTTTTTTTCTTTTTTTAGACATAGAAGTCAGAATAACAAAGCATCAAGCAAATTATACCTCAATAAAGCTGATTCAAAATTAAATGTTAGAATAAAGCCAATAATTCCTTTCCAGGCCTAGGCTTCCACTGAGAGTTGCTCTTTTTTTTTTTTTTTTAATGTTTTTATTTATTTTTGAGACAGGGAGAGACAGAACATGAATAGCGGAGGGTCAGAGAGAGCGAGACACAGAATCTGAAACAGACTCCAGGCTCTGAGCTGTCAGCACAGAGCCCGACGTGGGGCTCGAACTCACGAACCGTGAGATCATGACCTGAGCCGAAGTCGGTCGCTTAACCGACTGAGCCACCCAGGCGCCCCTGAGAGTTGCTCTTAATCAGAATCATGATCTCTTTCAATGCATTCCTTGAACCAAGGTTACAACCTACAATTTTCTAATCTTTTGCTGGAAAAGGGCTCCATGTTTTCTATACTCCATAGTAGTCTTTACCATTAGCTCTCTTAGGCATACCTAGAAACCTCTCCTTCAGTATTCCAGAATCCTGTGTATTCATCCTAAAAACACAGACAGAAAAGTAATACCTGACTGGTCATTTCTCAGGAAACATTAGAGAAAAAGACACAAAACAATTTTAAATAGAATTAGTGGCATGTGGAGTTTACTATACCACAAATTTGATGTTATTTTTACCTATAACTTCCTAGTTTTATCACTGATTAGCTTCATCAGAGTTAATTTTATGGTGCAATAGTTCATTAATAAGTTTTAAGTAGTAGAAGCCACTTTCCTAAGTAATAATTTTAAGTGAACCCAATAAGGACAACTAAAAGAACCGCTCTGCTTCAAATGAGCACAGGGAACCATGCTCTAGTCAGACAGCCTTCTTCCCCCTACATTCTCCCCACGAGGTGGCTCCCACAGTGCCTCTCATGGCCCTGGACTCAATGGATCTCAATTTAGAAACCTCTGGCAGAGTGGAAATTGCATGAATGTTGGGCAAAAAAATCAGCCTTTTGTTTCCATCCTTTACTTAGCAGGGTGAATCACCCAAATATCCCTTCTGAGAGTCAGTTTCCTTATCAAAAAATGGGATGAGAAATCCCCCACTCAGTGTATTACTATAATAAACTCAAGTATACAAAAGTCCTTGGAACACAGTGAGTTTCATAAATATTAGTTCCCTCCTATCTTAAGTGTGAGTTTGAGTTGGAACAATTGTGACATACAGAAGCATTCCAGTTCACATTTTATTCTTTCACAGACACACCAAGTCCAAGATAAAGCACTGTAAACATAGTATCTACAACTAGAATTCTCAGCATTAGGTTTTTGGCCAAGAGAATTTTTTTTTATACCTTCAAAGTATCAAAGTGTGAAGACCATTAAATAAATGGGAATGAAGTTCCCTCTTGTATGCCTGGTCACATAAAAGATAATCTGAACATATGCTTTCCAGGCGAGTTAAATTGCTGTATCAACCACACTGTTTCACATTTGTGAAGATCCATTATAGTTTTAAAGTAACTTAAATTTGCAAAATATCATTTAAAAAAATCTCAGAAGGAAAACTAAAACTTGAATACTCTTTTTTTGATCAGGTTGGTAATGCACAGTTTCTAAGGAAATCCTTCTTTTTAAGCTACCCTCTCACATTTTCTTCAGGCCAATGTTTTTCTCAGCATGGAGAATAAATACATTGGTTTCCTTACTTTGGATAGTCAAACCAAAAATACAGAAGACATCTGGAAATGGGAAAATATTTCAATAAATTCAAAAATACATAAATTTTGTACTGGCACTTCTATGTGGTTATTTGCATGGCTAAATAGCTACCTTGAAGTTCATATTATGGATAAGAGACATGTTCTTTTCTATAAACAGGCTGCCTATTATGATGATAAGGAACCATTTCTAGTCCTGTTAGGGAAGCTAATGTGTAACCATTGGAGACAGACCATGGCTTACAAAGGGCAAGGTTATGTATTTTTCCTGTCAATGCGAGAGGAAACACTCTTGTGTAAAACTTCTAGCCTCAGCATGGGTGAAGTTTCTGAATTACGTTTGGAGACACAGCCTGGGGCAAAGTCAATGTGTGAAGTAAGTGAGCGTTTTCTCTGGTCTAGATCAGCTACTTCAGCGCGTGTACTCTTTTGCATTTGAAAGCCATTTCTGAAGAGAGGAAAGCATGTGTCCAGGCTCAACACTCTGCTCTCCACTTGAAAAAGCAACAAACAACAGGGCTTTGCCAGTAGGAGAACAGGCCAATTTCATCATAAGTGTTCTAATCACGTGCCTCCAACTTCCTACTGTACGTGTCCCCTTGGGAAGCCCCTCGGGCACCCCACACTCCACGTGCCCTCAACTTCTCCTCTTCCCGTTAAGCCATCCCTACCTCCACTTCCAGGAAATGGTGCAGCCTACCTGCAGGTCGGCACTGGCAACTCTCTCTTTCTCACATTTTCATCCAATCGACACCATTTCCATGTCTTACATACCTCAGAGTCAATCATCTCTCCTCATCTTCATGGCTACCACCTTTGAAAAGCTGTCTACTTACTCTCCTGCATTTGCTCTGCGACCAGAGCAACTGCTTACAACACGAATTATGAGTTGTTTTCAATACCTTCCCATTGACTTGACGATAGAGTCCAATTTTTTTAGACCCTCCGTATTATGAATTCTGGCAGTATCTTACCCTATTCCTATTCATTCTTTTCCTATCTTTTTTCTCCCTGTCAATATTAAAGTCTTTCATGTATTTGAAAGCACGCAGTTCTCTCTTTTCTCTGGCTTTTTTTACTTGGCTGAACCCTCTAACTAGGAGAAACTAAATCAAATCATTTGGGTAGTCCCAATGAAGCTTCAAATTCCAGCAAGATATTATTTATTTCCTTCAAGGTGCCTGAGTGCACGCCCTCCACCAACCACTATTATACATCTAGTTGCCAGGCCACCCTCCTGGAACGGAGACCCAGCCATGGGCTTCCAAAGGAACCCCATAAGGATTCATTTTGAAGCTCTTCCAGGAAAATGACTGCCTCAAAGTGGGTGGGGCAACTGAAAGTCCTAGAAAGTAGGTTCTTCAAGGGGAGAAAGAGAGACCAGGACCAGGGTGCCCCTCCTAAACTGTACTGCAGGTTCCTGCCGGTCCCAAACAATGGAAGCAGATCTAAAATGTTTGAAGAAGAACTAAAAAGGTCAGGTTTCTTAGGCCATGCTCAGATGAAAGTCCCTATTTCCTGGAGTTGAAGGGACAGATGGAAGCCCAACTTTTCAAATTTCCTCTTTCTGGCTCAAATGGCTGAATTTGGACAGTGGGGGTGCAAAATCACCATATGGTTAAGAATCTTTGTGCAAATAACAGATATTTAGGCTTTCTTAAGCAAAATGGGTATGTATTATTAGAATGGAGAGGTATCTAACTGAAACCCAAGAGCAGAAATATAGCTGGCTGTAGAAAGAGATGAGAACAAAGAATTTAAAAACTTTTCAGATATTTCTTTCAATATTTCTCATCTCTGCTTCTCACTTTGCATTCACTTCCCTTTGTCTCTCTGTACACTAGATTTTTCTGCTCCTTTTTCCACAAGCAAACCATGGATGAAGCACAATTTTCCTGTTTCTATGTGGAAGGTCTAGCTTCTTGCAGCCTCAGGTCCAAGTTGGAAGTGGTCCCAACTCTAAGTTTCTGAAAGAAAGAATCTGATGGGTTCAATATTGCTTAGCTCCACATCTGACCCAGTGAGCTGTATCCAAAAAATACAGAAATACAACACTCAGGGCCACATCACTGTCACACAATGTAAGGTTGTCACAGAGAAGTTTCTGGGTTTCCTCTATACTCACCCCTCTCAGTGAAGTCTCAGTAGCTTCAGTAGCTACTCAGTAGCTCAGTAGCTGGAAGTCTCCTATCCTACCCAGTATATGTAGGCCCCCACCACTATCTACAAAACGCACCATACTCTGGATGGGCCCCAAATCCCTGTGCTACTGTAAGTTCTTCCATCCTGTCAGCTCCATGCTCCATGAATTTTCCCCCCTTCAAAAGGCTATAAATTGGAGAAGGAGATGTGAGGGCTATCTTTTTCCTGCCAGTAGGACACCATTCCAATAGATCTCAGAAAATGTTCTCTCCATTTCATAAAGCAATGCTAGTAGTCCCAATTTTATTGTCTTCCCTATTTATCATCCCCTTGTCTAAGACTTTCACACTATTGCAAACGAATTGGGTCAGAACCCAACCTGTCCTCGGCACTGGCCAGAGCCAGCGACAGGAATATTGTCCCCAACTAAGGTCACAGGAGAGCTTCCTTTGTATCTGATACACTGCAAACCATTCTAATGCACTGAGAATCATTAGTACGATGGATTTGGCCATCGCAAGTTTTAAAATATCCAACTGCCTGTTTTTCCTTCTCTCTTCATTATTCGTGATAGTACAGCCCCGTCAGGTCCATCCAAAGCTTCCCAAGTTGCAGGCCTCGCAACGACTGGGCTGGCAGAGGGTACGTACGGGCTTACACTCGGAGAATGACTCTCCACGTCGTGTGATTTGACAGTCTTCTTTTCTATGATAGTGCTTCATTTTAACGAGGTAATACAAAGAGTTAGCGTCCGGCTTATTGAAAGGTCTCCTTTAACGATACTCTTCTCTCCCGGTTTCTCTCCCACTACAACCCAGGAACTTTTAGCTGAAGTAAAGGAAAATTGCCACCAAGCAAGCACCGTTCTCACCGGCTGCAAGGCTGCAGAATTCCTGACAAGCTGCACTTTCTTTCCGCAGCTGCTCTTCATCTGCCCGTTTCTTCCCAGACACTGGAACTTCTTCCAAAAGACATTTTCCCTCTCCGCCAAACTTTCCATATGTTAGACTAAAGAATTATTCCTGGAACCCTGGGGACTCCAGTTTTAGGCTTTCAAAATTTGCTAAACAATGCTTCTTTTTTATTCATTCCCCCTTTTAAGCAATTCAATAAAAATATCATTTTCTCTCTCCTTCCTTTCTTTCACGCTCTCATGTTCTCGCTTTGTAATATGCCACACGTGAAAACATTTATCCAGCACTGTAGCCTTTTAAGCTTCTAACCTGGAATCCCCAAATCCCATTTTTTCTAAACTACTTTCTAAAAATGATCTTATCCCATCCATGCAGAAATCCTCACAATATCTGCCAAAAGCAATAAAAAGAGCAGGTGCTACTTTGATCAGTAAAAAAAAAAAAAAAAAAAAATCAGCATTTTGGTGAAATTTAATACAACTCTATTTGAAATAATAAAAAACAAAACAAAACTTTTCCATTTCTCATTGTGTCCACTAGATGGCAGAGCAGTCCTCCATTTTTACTTCTATGAAAAAGGCCCCCAATGGCTGTTCCTTTCATGTACAGCATATTGTGTTGCTCTATTTCTTTTCAAATTCTAGGCTTCTAATGCTCTATTAAGTTATTTAAAGAACAAGAACAGCAAAAGTTATCATCTACTGAAAACCTGCCATGTACCTTGTTACGATTTGTTTTATGACTGTAAGCACATAAACACAAATAAATTATGATAAAATGAATAGTTTATGATATAATCATGGTGATAAGGTCAATGAGAAAAAAATACTACTCATATAGGTATTCCTATTTTATATAACTGAAAATGAAACTTTAATAAACTTAAATAATCTTAACTGTGACTGAAGGCTCAAAAATGGATACAAACACCTTCGTTTCTGTTTCTACTCTAAGGTGAAAGCATGTGCCAAACCAATATGTGAAGGGGATGATGCTATTTCTGGGTCATATTACCATTCAGAGAACTTTCTGTTTCCCTCATTGACTAAAGGAATTACTTGGGTTTTTAGAAATACAGCCTTTTCAAAGGTTAAGCACCATAAAATGAAATATCTTGATTATATCCATAAGCAGTGGTAAGGTGAGTAATGGTTTGGATTTTCTGGTAAATGGTACTCAAAAAAATTTTTAATTTCCCAAAGCTGAAGAAAGCCCTGCCAATTTTTTAAAAACTGTAAAACACCAGACACTGAACCAAAGAAATATATGCAACTCTCCAATAGAAATTTCACTTATATGAATTAATTCTCAACTCCAATAGATTTAAAACTGTCCCCTACAAAGTACTGGGGATTCTATGAAGACCCATGTGAGGCCTTTGCCCAGACAGCAGGAAAAAGGTCTGACTGTATTCACTCTCTTATTTCAACCAGAATGTATAGACATTCATCCCTCCTCATTCTGGGCAATCCCTTTCATTTTAACAAAGATTTATTGCTAAAAAAAGACATTGGATGTCTGTTATCAAATACAGGCTGAACAAAAATAATATGGTATATGTGAAAATAATAATTCTATTTTCACCAATGGCAAAAAAGTGACTTAATCTGATTAATTTGGCAAACATAAAATCACAAGTTTATGTCAAAAAATTAAAACTGGATTGCAGCTATCCTATAAAAAAGTAAACTTGTTTAATTAAATTTGTTATTTCAGCAATTCTGTTGTCATAGCCTGTGACTTGATGAGATTTAAGAAGCAGTCAAACAATGTGCTCATAGGCCTGACACTGGGCCTGGCTGTTTCAGAAGGTTCAGGGGTGGACTGACTTACATAAATACCTATGCATGTAGAGACATGTTGGCGAGAACCTGTCCTATGTAATGGGAACGACAACACATGAGTAGTGGGGGTTGGAGGGATACAGGACATTGTCTTAATGTGGACAATTCCTTAGGCCATACTTCAGGGGCTTGAAGTGCTTATGCTCTGCTTCTCTTGTGCAGATCTCATATGAATCTTAAATTAATCCAGAGACATAAGATGTTACTTGAAGGGAATAGTATCTGGCCTGTTAATGAAGTAATGCATGTTATATCTCAGAGGATAGTCAATTGTTGGGAAAACTTGAAGAAAATATTGTGTAAAGTAACATTATTCATTAATGTAGCTTAGCCTCTGAAACAAATAAACCTCCACGTTTCACAGGATGAGCTTAATAGTGACTTATTCCTCAGGCATGTAACCACCTAGTGGAAGTATCTTGGTTAGGCTCTTTCCACCTTGTGGCTTTGCCATCCCTCTAGGGTCTTGGGATCCACTGAACTCTGGTGGCAGAAGGAAAAAGACAGAGTGGAGATAGTATACCAACTTCTTATAAATGCTTTCTCTGGACGTGGCATTTAGTGGCAACACCTTGTCACACGGTCACATAAACAGCAAAGTGTCCTGGATGGCCCTGCAGGGGTCAAGGGCAGGCCACCCCAAGATGAACCACTTTGGCATAAACATTATTTTGAGTCAGAAGCAACTATGAACAAAAATATAAACTAAAAGGGGCGCCTGGGTGGCTAAGTTGATTAAGCGTCTGACTTCAGCTCAGGTCATGATCTCATGGTTTGTGGGTTTGAGTCCTGTGTTGACAGCTTAGAGCCTGGAGTCTGCTTGGGATTCTGTCTCTCCCTCTCTCTCTGCTCCTCCCCTGCTCCCTCTCTCTCCCTCTCTCTCTCAAAATAAATCTAAAAACTTTTAAAAAGTAAACTAAAAAAAAGCAACCAAAACCTAGCAGATCAGGAAAATCTCTTTACCTCTCCCTCAACTTCTCTTACGTGTATCAGGAAAAGAGCTATTATCAGAGATTCCTCTTTACCTACTTGTCCACATAATAGGGCCTTTGTTTTCCAAACATCTCCTCTCACCTTCCAGCTAATAGTCTTTCTACCCTTTGTATCCTCAGACCCTACTCACTCAGCCCATATAAGCTTCATATTGCCTCACTGTCTTTGGAATTTCAGGTCCATGTGAATTCCCCATACAGACAATATGAAATTTGATTTTCTCCTGTTGATCTGTCTCATGTCAGTTTGATTCTTATTCCAGAGAGAAGGACCTTGAAGATCAGAGGAAGTTCTTCCTCCCCAATAGCCCCTTGCCAACAACTCTATACTTGAGAGGTGAAGTGAGCATTGTAATGGATAGCTGTCTATAGCTGCCAGAGTAATAAAAATGTTACAACATAAAATAATTTATTTGATTAAGAATACAAAATGCCAGAAAAAGTGATTGCATGAACTTTGTAAAAATGTTAGACACATATTGGGTCCAAAATACATAAGGGCCTTATTATAGCTCTCCTTAAGTAAAATTGCAAGATTTTACTTTGATTTACTTTCAGTTTAACTTTACTCAACAAATAGTTATTGCTTTTCTTCCGGAGAAAGACATTAAAAAGGACACACATATAAGTAGACAGATTGCAAATATCAACAGCTTAAAATCAACCCAAGGGATAAGACAAATAAAAACACTATTATTGCACTAAATAGAGTGGGATAGCAAGAAATGTGCAGATAACATACAGTGCAGTATGGGTTGGCATAACTTTTGGGTAAAGGAACAGACAGCAAATATTTTAGGATTTGTGCAACTGTTGGACATTGCTGCAGTACTGTGAAAACAGCCGTACACAATATATAAACAAATGGGTGTGGCTGTGTTCCCATATAACTTTATTTATAAAAACACACGGGAATTAGCCCTCAGGCTGTATTTGCTGAACTGGGCTCTAGAGAGGCAATTAACAAAATGTCAAACCTAGTTGCAGGAGACAGTGTTAATAAGCCAGACAAGGCTGGAGCACAAGTAGAATACATGATGCGGTGTTGCAGTGCAGTCTTCTACTCACTTACACAGACAACTAACATTATCATAGCATCAAGAAGAGTAGACGAGTACTAACAGAAGCTCTCTTCTCTAGAATCTTCTAATCTTGACTTGCTATAGATTTCAAGTTTGCCTTTTTTCTTTTTTTTTTTTTACATTTAGATTAAGCATTGTTAAGTCTTGTGTTCTATGTTCCTATTCTGGGGCTTAAGTTATAATCATTCTTTAAATTTTTATTTTAATTCCAGTTAGTTAACTTATGGTGTTATATTAGTTTCAAGTGTACAATGTGGTAATTCAACATTCCATACTTCACTCCATGCTCATCATGACAGGTGCACTTCTTAATTCCCATCACCCATTTAATGCATCACCCCACCCCACCTCTCTTCTGGTAACCATCAGGATGTTCTCTATAGTTCAAGAGTATGTTTCTTGGTTTGCCTCTTTTTTCCCCCTTTGCTCATTTGTTTCTTAAATTTCCACATATGAGTGAGACCATATGGTATTTGTCCTTCTCTGTCTTATGTCACACAGCAGTTTACTTTCTAGCTCCATCCATGCCACTGAAAATGGAAAAATTTCATTCTTTTTATGGCTGAATAAAATTCCATTTTATATATATATATATATTCGTTATGAATTTATCAATTGATGGACATTTGGGCTGCTTCCATATGTTGGCTATTGTAAATAATGTTGATATAAACATCAGAGTGCATTTATCCCTTTGAATTCGTATTTTTGTACTCTTTGGGCATATATCCAGAAGTGTAATTGTTGGATCATAGGGTAGTTCTATTTTTAACTCTGTGAAGAACCTCCATACTGTTTGCCAGAGTGGCTGCACCTTTTTTAATTTCCACCAACAGTGCAGGAGTGTTCCTTTCTTTCCACATCCTCCCCAATACCTTTTATTTCTTATGTTTTAATTTTAGCCATTATGGCAGGTGTGAGGAGACATCTCATTGTAGTTTTGATATGCATTTCTCTGCTGTTGAGTGATGATGAGTATCTTTTCATGTGTCTGTTGGCCATCCAAATTTGTTCTTTGGAGAAATGTCTATTCATGTCTTCTGCCCATTTTTAATTGGATTATTTGTTTTTTGGGTGTTGAGTTTTATAGGTTCCTTATGTATTTTGGATACTAACCCTTTAATGGATATGTCATTTGCAAATATCTCTCCCAATCAGTAGGCTGCCTTTTAGTTTTGTTGATTGTTTCCTTCAATGTGCAGAAGCTTTTTATTTTGATGTAATTCCAATAGTTTTTGCTTTTGTTTTCTTCGTGTCAGGGAACCTATCTAGAAAAAAGTTGCTACTGTTGATGTCAGATAAATTACCATCCATGCTCTTTTCCAGGATTTTTATAGTTTCAGGTCTCACATTTAGGTACTTAATCCATTTTTTTTTTTCCTAATTTTAGAGACAGAGAGCATGAGTGGGAGAGAGGGGCAAGAGGGAAAGAGAGAGAATCCCGAGCAGGCTCCAAACTAAACATGAAGCCTGACGCAGGGCTCACTCCCATGATCCTGAGATCATTACCTGAGCCAAAATCAAGAGTCAGAAGCTAAACTGACTGAGGCATCAGACGCCCCAAGTACTTAATCCATTTTGAATTTTTTGGGGTGTATGATGTAAGAAAGTGGCCCAGCTTCATTCTTTTGCATGTTGCTGTGCAGTTTTCCTAACACTATTTGTTGAAGAGACTTTTTCCCATTGTATATTCTTTCCTACTTTGTCCAAAACTAATTGACCATACAGTTGTGGGTTTATTTCGGGATTTTCTATTCTGTTTTATTGATACATATGTCTACTTTTGTGCCAGTGCCATACTCTTTGATCACTATGGCTTTGTAATATAACTTGAAGTCTGGAATTGTGGTGCCTCCAGCTTTGCTTTTATTTTTCAAGATTGCTTGGCTATTCAGGATCTTTTGTAGTTGCAGACAAATTTTGGGTTGTTAGCTCTAGTTCTGTGAAAAATGCTGTTGGTATTTTGATAGGGATTGCATTGAATGTGTAGATTGCTTTGGGTAGTATACACATTTTAACAATAGTGTTCTTCCAATCCATGAGCATGGAAGGTTTTCCAATTTATTTGCATCATCTTCAATTTCTTTCATCAGTGTTTTATAGTTTTCAGAGTACATGTCTTTCACCTCTTTGGTTATGTTTATTCCTAAGTATCTTATTTTTGGTGCAGTTGTAAATGGAACTGATTCCTTAATTTCTCTTTCTGCTATTTCATTATGGGTGTATAGAAATGCAACAGATTTCTGTATGTTGATTTTGTATCCTGCAACTTACTGAATTCACTTATCAGTTCTAGGAGTTTTTTGGCCAAGTCTTTCAGGTTTTCTATATATAGTATTGTGTCATCTGCAAATAGTGAAAATTTTGCTTCTTCCTTACCAATTTGGATGCCTTTTATTTCTTTCTGTTGTCTGATTGCTTTGGCTAGAATATCCAATACTATGTTGTATAAAAGTGATAAGAGTGGACATCCTTGTCTTATTCCTGACCTTTGGGGAAAAGTTGTGTTTTTCCTCATTAAGGATGATGTTAGCTGTTGGTTTTTCATATATAGCCTTTATTATGCTGAAGTATGTTCCCTCTATACCTACTTTGTTGAGGGTTTTTACCATGAATAGATGTTGTACTTTATCAAATGCTTCTTCTGCATCTATTGAAAAGATCATATGGTTCTTAGCCTTTCTTTTATTATTGTGGTGTATCACATTGATTTGCAAATATTGACCACCCTCGTAAACCCAGGAATTAATCTCACTTGATCGTGGTGAATGATTTTTTAAAATGGTTGGATTCTGTTTGCTAATATTCTGTTAAGAATTTTTGCACATATGTTCATTAGAGATATTGGCCTGTGGTTCTCTTTTTTGTGGTGTCTTTATCTGGTTTTGGTGTCAGAGTAATGTTGGCCTCATAAAATCAACATGGAAGTTTTCCTTCCTTTCCTATTTTTTGGAAATAATTTGAGAAGAATAGGTATGAACTGTTTTTTTAAATGTTTGGTAGAAGTCATCTGTGAAGCCATCTGGTCTTGGACTTCTGTTTGTTGGGAGTTTTTTTTTTGTTTGTTTTTGTTTTTTTGTTTTTTTTACTGAGTTGATTTCTTTGCTGGTGATCATTCTGTTCTAATTATCTATTTCTTCCTGTTTCAGTTTCAATAGATTATATGTTTCTAAGAATTTATCCATTTTTTCCAGGTTGTCCAATTTGTTGCCATATAGTTTTCATAATATTCATTTAAAATGATTTGTATTTCTGTGGTGATAGTTGTTATTTCTCTTCTCTCATTTGTGATTTTATTTGAGCCATTTCTCTTTGTTTCTGGATAAATATGGCTAGAGGTTTATCAATTTTATTGATGTTTTTTTTTTTTTTTTTTTTTTTCAAAGAACCAGCTCCTGGTTTCTTTGATCTGCTCTACTGGGTGTTTTTTGTTTATTTTGCTTTTTAGTTTTTATATCATTTATTTTTGCTTTAATCTTTATTATTTCCTTCCTTCTGTGGGTTTTAGGTTTTGTTTGTTTGTTTTTGTTTTTGTTTTTGTTTTCTAGCTCCTTTGGGTGTAAGGTTTGGCTGTTTATTTGAGATTTTTCTTGCTTCTTGTTTCAGGCCTGTATTGCTAGAAACTTCCCTCTTAGAATGCTTTTGCTATGTCCAAAATGTTTTGAATTGTTGTATTTTCATTTTTATTTCTTTCCATGTGTTTTTTAAATTTCTTCTTTGTTTTCCTGGTTTATATTTTCATTGTTTAGTAACATGTCATTTAATCTCCATATATTTGTGATCTTTCCAGACTTTTTCTTATGGTTGACTTCTTGTTTCATAGCATTATGATCAGAAAAGATGCATAGTATGATTTTGATCATTTTGAATTGTTGATGCCTGTTTTGTGACCTAATATATGATCTGTTCTGGACAGTGTTCCATATGCACTTGAAAGGAATGTGAACTCTGCTGTTTTAGGATGGAATGTTCTGAATATATCTGTTAAATCAATCTGGTCTAGGGTGTTACTCAAAGCCACTGTTTCCTTGTTGATTTTCTGTTTAGATAATCTGTCCATTGACATAAGTGGGGCGTTTAAAGTCCCCTACTATCATGGTATTATCAGTTAAATACTTCATGTTTGTTATGAACGGTTTTATGTATTTGAGTGCTTCTACATTGGGTTCATAAATGTTTACAATTGTTGTATCTTCTTGTTGCCCTTGTCTCTTGTAACATTCTTTGTTTTAAATTCTGTTTTGTCTAAGTATTGCTACATCAGCTTTCTTTTGAAATCCATTTGCATGATATAGATGTTTTTCCATCCCCTTACTTTCAATACGCAGGGTCTTTAGGTCTGAAATGAGTCTTTTTTAGGCAGCATATAATTGTATCTTTTTTTTTTTTTTTTATTCTGTCCCCTAGGTCTTTTGATTGGAGCATTTAGTCCATTTATATTCAAATAGATAAGTATTTTGGCCATATTATTACTTGTTTTGTGGTTGTTTCTGAAGATTTTCTCTGGTCTTTTTTTGTCTTTTTCTCCTTCATGTTTTGCTGGTTTTCTTTAGTGATATATTTGGATTTATTTCTCTTTATATTTTGCATATTTATTAGTGGTTTGGATTTGTGGTTACCATTAGGTTTGCATATCATATCTTCTGCATATAGCAGTCTCTATTAAGTCAAAGGTCGTTTACGTTTGAACCCATCTTTACTCCTCTCCTCCCCACATTAGGTATACGGTGTCATATTTTACATCCTTTCATTTTGTGAGTTCCCTGACTGATTTTTTACAGAAATATTTATTTTTACTGAAAGTTTTGTGTTTCCTACCTTCATACTGTCATTTTTGGTCTTTTCTTTCTACTCAAAGAGCTCCCTTTAATATTTCTTGTAGGGCTGGTTAGTGGTCATGAACTTCTTCAATTTTTGTTTGTCTGGGAAATTCCTATTCTCCTATTCTGAATGATACCTTGAGTATTCTTGGCTGTATATTTTTCCCATTCAGCACATTGAATGTATCATGCCACTCCCTTCTGGCTTGGAAAGTTTCTGCTGAAATGTCCACTATAGCCTAATGGGTTTTCCCTTGGATGTAACTGTATTCTTTTGATGCTTTTAATATTTTTTTCTTTATCATTATATTTTGCCATTTTAGTTACAGTATGTTTTGGCGTGCATCTGCTTTTGTTGATTTTGTTGTGGGGTTCTCTGTGCCTCCTGGATCTGGATATCTGTTCCCACCGCCCCAGATTATTGAAGTTTTTAGTTATTATTTCTTCATATACATTCTCTGCCAACTTTTCTCTCCTTTTCTTCTGGGACTCCTATAATATGTATGTTGTTACATTTGATGGGGTCACTGAATTCCCTGTTTATTCTCATTTTGCAGAATTCTTTTTCTTTCTTGTGTTCAGCTTGATTACTTTCCATTACTCATCTTTTAGGTCATTAATTAATTCCTCTGCTTTTTCCAGCCTGCTATTCATTCTGTCAAGCGTGTTTCTGATTTTAATGAGCCCTTTATCTCTACTATACTATTCCTTATCTCTGTGTAAATGGTCTCACTCATGTCCTCCACTCTTTTCTTAAGTCCAGTCAGTATCTTCATGAATGATCATTACTTTTTTTTTTTAAATAAAGCACATCTTTTGTTTTTTTTTTTTTTTGTTTTGTTTTTAATTTTTTTTTTCAACGTTTTTTTTTTAATTTTATTTTTGGGACAGAGAGAGACAGAGCATGAACGGGGGAGGGGCAGAGAGAGAGGGAGACACAGAATCGGAAATAGGCTCCAGGCTCCGAGCCATCAGCCCAGAGCCCGACGCGGGGCTCGAACCCACGGACCGCGAGATCGTGACCTGGCTGAAGTCGGACGCTTAACCGACTGCGCCACCCAGGCGCCCCTGATCATTACTTTTTATCTCTATCAGACATGCTACTTATATCTGTTTCATTTAGATCTCTGGCTGAGGACTTGTCCTATTCTTTTATTTGGGAAAAATTCCTCTGTTTTCTCATTTTCTTTGCTTCTGTGTATGTCAGGAAAGTCAACTACATCTCCTATACTTGAAGGTAGTGACCTTATGAAGAAGAAGTCCACTGCAATATAGTGGCCCCTGTTCCCCAAGGACTGGTATTTAAGGGAGTGTCTTTAATGTGTGCTGCATGTAGTCTGCTTTATCCTTTAGACCAGTCATCTGCAGAGGTTCTCTTTGTCTGTTGTGGGTAGTGTTGGGCCCCTCGCCTGAATTAGGTAAATTTTCACTAAGTGTGCTCTGCTCTGTTTCTGAAATAAGACCTGTAGCCACTGATGCCAAAACCAAGGCCCTGAAAAACTCTAGGGATGGGAAATTTAGTGTTGGCAGGTGTTAGGGCCTGTCTTTGGGGCAAGGGGGACTGAAGCAAGTGTGACTGTGAAGGGCAGTTTCACTTGGTATATGCAACTTAAGCAGCAAGTATCCATACTACCCTGGTGGCCCTGTGCTTCTGCTGAAGGAAATCATGCCTGCCAGTTCTTTTGTTCCTAGTGGGGTATCTCCATGAGGGCTGCCTCTCTGGGACATGCTCCAAGGTGAGCAAATAACCTCCCTACTGTGTGCCTCAGGCACTCTTCAGATCAGTGTTTCCACCGTGTATGTCCTTGGGCATTTTGCACTGCCTTCTCTCCAAGAGCAGCCCCAATGCCTCCAAGCTATCCCTGAGCAAAACCTGCTGACCTTTAGAACTCTAATCTTTAAGCCCTACTGGTTGTGAGAACTCATGGAATTCTGCCCGTCTTGCTTTCCAAGCCAACTGCTATGGGAATTCGTTTTCCTCATGTGCTCCCGTGTGCCAGTTTGTCTCTCGCCCTTCTCTGTGACCATAGCTCCCTCCCCTCCGCAGTGGCCATGATCTGTTTCTCTCCCAAATGGTGTCTCCACACTTGCTACTTTCTTCAATTTTTAGATGACGTGATAGTTATCTAGTTGTATTTGTGAGATGAGGGGAGCCTAGGATCCTCCTACTCCACCATCACACCCCCCTCCTTTATTTATTTATTTATTTATTTATTTATTTATTTATTTATAGGAGAGAGAGAGAGAGAGAGAGAGCACATGAGCAGGGGAGTAGGGCAGAGGGAGAGACAATCTTAAGCTGGCTCTATGCTCAGTGCAGAGGCTACAGTGGGGCTCAATTCCATGACCCTGGGATCATGACCTGAGCTGAAATCAAGAATCAGTTGTCCAACTGATTGAACCACCCAGGAGCCCCTCCCCTCTTTTTCTTAAATTGTAATTTTTGATGAGAGTAAATCAATGATCTTACTACTTAATAAATTATGTTTTTCTCTTTCTCTAAGGATGGCCTATATATATGGCCTGAAGGCTGATTTGTCTAAGAAAGACTGCACTTCACCAAATAAAGGGTCCTCTAGGCAAAGCTGACTGTTTTCTAATGATGGATTTCCATTTCTGTTACATATGAGCATAAAAAGGGCAACCATAGTTGTGAAGAGACAGATGTAGACTTATCTAAGCCAAAGTATCTAAGAACTATGAAATAACTACAATATTCTTAGCCTAGGAACTCAAAATATTTAGAAATGCCATTTTATTGTTCTATAATATCTCTCCATTTTATAAGTACATTTTTATCTTACTTAATGTCAGGCCTTGGGACCTATAAAATTTGATGTGCCATAATGCAAGTTATGTTTTGAAGGCTTGACACTTCCTCCAGGTTACATGGAACAGATGCATTACTCTGAATAATAATCCCACAAAACCAGGCTAGTAACACAATAAAAACATGTTGTTTCTGTTTCACATCACAATCCTATGTACATTGAGGGCCTCTATTCCACACAGTCATTCGGGCATATGGATTCCTTCCATCCAGTGGAGGTCTCTTTTGGAAACTTTGTAATTAAGTTTCTAAGAGGTGAAGGAAGAGGTGAGCAGGAAGGACCCTGGGTGTCAGTCACTCAGGGAGAAGGCCTGAAGATGATACACACCACTTCTACTCACACTCCATTGGTGAGAACTAATCAATAATCCCCACTGACATAAAAGGGAGTTAGAAACTAGAAATGTGCCCTGGAAGAAGAAGAAACTAGTCTGATGACCATGTATCATTTGTCTCTGTCAAAACAGATCCACTTCACTTTCAAATTCCCCAAATCTATCAAGAAAATTTGACCTGTTGACCTTACCACTGGGGTCTTTGCTGGGAGACAAGTAAATATCAGAGTCCACAATTATATATTCATATTTCCTCTCTAAGTCCTACCAACAAAAACTAGGGAATCTTACTTCGCAGTCATCTGTCAAGAAAACTGGCTCTGACTCTGTCATCTTAGCATCCCAAGTCTTCTCATTGTACCTATAAAAGTGCATCTGACTTCTTCCCCAGAAATTCATTATTCATTCACCAGATATTGAATGGGCAGTCTGTTCTCTGTTTTAGACTCAGGATGTGGGAAGGGAAATGGGAACGAGTATCCCTGCACTTGTGGAACTTCTGATATAAACAACAGAAATAATAGTTTATTATTTTGCATGTTAGAGGGTGATACACACCATGGAAAATGTAAGGTATGGGGTACTGGGGTGCTAGGAGAACAAAGTTTTTTGAAGGTGTCCTGGCAAGACTTATTGAGAATAAACAATTCTCAATTAAAGGCAATTAAACGGAGCCTTGGAAGAGGTAGGAGAGTTAGACATGCAAATATGGAAGGGGAAAGCATTCTATCCAAAAGTTCGGAGGAAGAAACACTCCTGACATGTCTGAGGAAGAATAAGGAAGTCACCATGCTGGAGTACAATGAGCAAGAAAGAGAGAGAGAGAGAGAGAGAGAGAGAGAGATGGTTCCTGAAGTCAAGAGAGATAAGAAGTTCTCAAGCATGTGGGGCCTGGCAGGTTCTAATTCTCCTCTCTGGGCTGTGAGAAAATAGACATTTCCTGTCCTCTTCATTTCTGACCATAGATTCTACCATGACCTCCTGCTTGTTATTGTGGTTTTTTTTTTTCTTTTCTTTCTTTCCTTTTCTTTCTTTTCTTTTCTTTTCTTTTCTTTTCATTTTCTCATTTCTTTTTCTTTCCCTTTCTCTTTCCCTTTCTTTTTTTCTTTCCTTCTCTCTTTCCTTTCCTTTTTTTTCTTTTCTTTTCCTTCTCCTTGTTTTCTAGGAATTACCCTTTGACAAGCCAGTAGTTTACAACCCTCCGCAACACCCTGGCACCTCATCTCTCCAAGCTCGGGGTTTCCACCTTCTTTTTGCAACTTAACAATATTATATGTGAAGGATTTTAATACCCATATGAAGAAACATCACTCTTTGACGTTGAGGTTCTCATTAATTTCTATCACAATGAGAAATCTTATTTGCAAGGTGTATCCTGATAACCATAGGTTATCAAAGTATCTTGCCTAAGATGTTCTGTCTCTCTCTGTCTATTGTGCTCTCTCTCCAAACATACACAACCTTCTGCCTTTTTTTTCCCCTCTATCCTTTTCCTATTTCTATTTGCTTACATATACTGGTTTTACATGGGAGCTGAAAAATAATCTCTTGGGAAAAGAACTAGGACCACATCCCAAGTTGAGCTGAGACACAGGTAGACTGTATCTGAAGTCTGAAGACTTGAAGGTGCAAAGTTAACAAAAACTGCAAAGGGCATGTGAGACCTCTGAGAGGATCCACCAAGGAGAAAGGGCTATGGAGTCCTGAGGTGGGTCTAGAGAGAGGATCCAAGGTTGAGAGGACAGCATGTTTTTGTTAACAACAAGCAGTGGTCAGCTGATGATAAAGAGCTTTAGGTGGGAAGAAAACATAATAATCTAATAATCCACAAATACCTAGGAGAACAAATAATACAGAAGTGAGGAAATTATCCTTTCAGAGAAGACAGTTGTCCTAGGGCCAGAATATCCCCATGTAACTGTTGTCAGGGAGAATGTCTCTCAGGGGAAATAGTTAAAAGGATCACCTTGAGCCTTGGGCATTCTTGGGTTGCTTAAGAACAGATGCAAAGTGACCTTGAAGTTTCCTAAGTCACTCTCAGTGAGATCTCACATTCACAGTGAATAAGGGAATCCCAGAAGTACATACAAAGCAAGTAGATGGCTGCAAAGTAAACATCCTTTAATACTGACAGTGGCTATCTCTGGTCACCTCACACATATTTGTAGGGCACTTACCTAAAGTCATTAGGAATCTAATGGAGTAATTTTCCTACAATGAGATGTATTCTCACTTCAAATATCAAAAACAGAAAACTGTTAGATACTTAGGGATGTACGCACCTGTGCTTACATGTGAAACAACGTGATTATCATAAGCACATTATGCTGAAACAAGTTCAAGTGGTCATGCCTATGTCTTGAAGAATCTTATACACTGGTTATCACAGTAACTTTACCACCTTATCATGACTAATTTGGTTTACTTTTTTTTCCTCTCTCTAACCAAAACCTAAGTTACATGAAGACAAGAACCACACCTTTTTCACCAAGGAATCCCAAGCATTTAATAAGGCATATAGCTCTATTAAATCCTTATCAAGTGAATGAATAAATGAATGAATGAATGAATGAATGAATGAATTGCTAGAGCAGCTATATAATCTTCTATGATACCTAGTAAGATTTTCAACCATAGGTATTATATAAATCAAACCAGCCACAGTCTTAGCCATAGGTATCAGTATACCACACACACACACTCAAGACTGCTTTTTCCTTTTTCTACTTGCTGTTTTCTTCACTCTGAGTAATTAAAAACTTAGCTCTGTCATATACTAGCTATGTGACTTTAACCAAGGATTTTTTTGTTTCTCTGAGATTCAGTTTCCTCTGTGCAAAACTAATTTATAATATTTATAAACTAATATTATAATATTTATAATAATATTATTATA
>NW_024412376.1:62552988-62562070 GCF_014898765.1 Herpailurus yagouaroundi
ATAATAATGGTTTCATATTATATACTATATAAATATTTATAAATATTTATAAATACATATAATATTATAAATATTATAAATATTTATATATTTATTATATATAATTATAATATAATTATAATAATTATAATAATTATTATAAATATTATATTTATATATATATAAATATATATATATGAGGACTAAGCAATAGAATCCATGCCAAGTACCTAGCTACCTGCTCATCACCATAAATGACAAGGCAGGGGTAAAAAATAAAGGAGAGTTTCAGGATTGTTTTTTCTTTCCTATTCACCAACTATTAAGCAAGGTTTATAGGAGTATATATTGGCCCCAGCCATATGGCTTTCCTCTGGACATAGAAGGGGCTTTTTTTTTTTTTTTAAGTAAAGTTGGTAGTAATACAACAAAATATTTAATTCCGTTATCTAGCGGGTTAGTAGTTTATGAGAGCAAGAGGTTCCCTGGAGAAGAATTTCTTGATTAATTTTGAGCACAGATTGCCTGAAGGGAGCAGCTGACTACAAAGCATAGAATTATAGACTTGCCACTTTACAGGTGACTTTCGTGTCAAACATAAACCTGTCAGAATTTCTTTAAGACACATAATGTGATGATAATATTGATATTCTAGACCTAGAAAAACGTATTTTCACCAGAATTGTTGATCGAGTTTTTAAGGTAAGAATTCAGGATTTGACTGACTTCATGGGTTCAAAACTACTCTGAATTGTCATTTGATCTGAGTATCTCTTATGATACATCATTTGCAAACATTTGTAAATTATGTTTTCTCAAGCTGTTCCAGGTTGTGTATAAATTAGCTATTTGTAAACAGATAAAAAATATAATTTTTCCATGACCATTTGACTTAGGAATTAAATGATCCATACATGGTGGGTATGTGTGTGTGTGTACATGTTGTTTATCCTCTGCATCCAGATATTAATGAGTTAGTTGACATTTACCTGACTTTGGATTATGCAGTTTAAAGGTTTCCTAACTGTGTTGTTAATCTGGTCTCCTTGGAAACCCTAAAGATGGGCCATGATGCCACTGGATAGGGAGAAAGGAGCTAAGTGGGAAGGGATATGAGCTGCCCAGTGCTTCCTCAACACTTACTGCATTATACACCAGCTTTCATTTGTAAAGAGAAATCAGCTGCCAGAAATTTTTGAAAATGACTGCTTTAGATAACCACTACTTCAATTTACAGATGAAAACCTAACTACAGTTTATTCCGGTTTGCCTTGCCCAAGGGCAGAAAGCTATCCTTTTCAGTCATTCTTGAACTACAAAAAACATTTTAGTTATCTTTGAAAAAAAAAAGAACACTTTAATAATAAGTAGTCTCAAAAGGCTGATTTTAACTTCATGGCAGAGTAACTGAATGTATTCATCTTGGTATCACAGATTAGAAAATTTTGAAGTGCTCTCACCAGAAGTGCCCTTTAAGTCCTGATTTCTACTAACAGTTTGTAGGAGGATATTTAAGCTTTCTCTATCATGGTTCTCAAAAATTCTTTCAGCATCCACCTATTGTCTGGTTCCAAACAACTCCCGCATTTTTTTTTTTTTAATTTCAGCTGAGCCCAGCAGCATCACACTTCCAGTTCCTAAAATTTGTATGAGTTACTTATTGCTACATGACAATATCCTCAAATTTAGCAGCTTAAGATCATACACATCTATTATCTCAGTGTCCATGTATCAGAAATCTGGACATGGCTTAGCTGGTTCCAAACTATAATGCAACGCGTTGATGGAAATGCTTTAGCTGCAATCAACATGTTGGCAGGGCTGGGATCTACCTGAGGTTCTACTGGGAAAGAATTTGATTCCAAGTTCACTCAAGTTGTTGGAAGAATTCATTTCTTTTTGGTGGTAAGACTGAAGAAACCCATTTCTTGATGGTTGTTGGCTGGAGACCCTTCTCAGCTCCTAGAGGCCACATGCAGTTCCTTGCCACATGAAATGTTCCTCCCTTAAAGCCAGCAAGAGAAAGACAGAGAGAGAGAGAGAGAGAGAGACTCCATTCTGACAGGAACTACAATCTTACATAACAAAATCATATTATCATGTGCTTGTAATCACACATATTCCATCACCTTTGCTTTACTTTGTTGGTCAGAAGCAAGCTATGAGTCCATCTATACTCAAGGGGAAGGGATCACACATGGACATGAATATATCTGTACCTATATTTATATGTATATCCATATATATCTATATTCACAAACATAAACTTGTATATGTGCATGCATATTCATATATACAGTATTTATATATATTAATAAAGATATGTTTGTAATGATATTCTGAAAAAATGCTTTTTTGTAAGTTTATTTATATATCTGGAGAGAGAAAGCATGAGTAGGAAAGGAACAGAGAGAGAGAGAGAGAGAGCCCTATAGAGAGAGCCCTACGTGGGGCTCAATCACCAACTGTGAGGTTATGACCTAAGCCGAAATCAATAGTTGGACACTCAACTGACTGAACCACCCAGGTGCCTGATGACAAATGCTTTATACTTTTAGTTTTGAACTAGCAAATGACACATTAGGGGTTTAGCTGGTTGGCTGGTTTATTGAGTTAAGGGGTGCCTGGGTGGCTCATTGATTAAGCATCCAACTTCGGCTCAGGTCATGATCTCACAACTCGTGAGTTCAAGCCCCGTGTCGGCTCTGTGTTGACAGCTCAGAGCCTGGAGCCTGCTTTGAATTCTGTGTCTTCCTCTCTCTGCCCCTTCCCTGCTCATGCTTTCTCTCTCAAAAAATAAACATTAAAAGAATTTTAAATATGAGTTAACCTAACATATATAACTACAAAAAATGATAATGGACTCAGAGTATGACATAATTCATTACTTTATAACTTTGACTATGGGGAAATAATTGGAGGTAAGTGACCCAATTTAGAAAAAAAATTTTGGCCGGTAGAAGATATTTAATATCCTAATTAGATAGTCTATAGTAAAGAAATAGCATAATTGAACTTATTGAAATTAGCGCCAAGAAAATCAGTCTCTTCATTTTGAAAGTATGAGAAGAGGTTGAGCCAGGGACTCAAAAAGAATGTTTACTAATTGGATGAGGAAATAATTGGCACTTGTTTTTTCCTCTATTTTTTCCGTTCCACCTTGGTCAAAAAATTCAAACATGGAATGTGCGACTGTTGTGCTGCCAGTAACTATCCTGGAAATATTTATCTCCCTAATAAACCGGCAGCTAATTAAGTGTGGTTTATCTGTTTATGTGATGCATTCAAGGCACCCATAACCACTTAGCCTGTGAGTTCACTTTTAATATTTAATAGAGGGAGAAGGTATGCAGAGAACCTTTTGTCCTATGACCTATCATGTATAATTAGACGAGGACATTTTAGGTGTGTTAGATCATGAATGCAACCATGTTTTCAATCTGAGTTAAGTCTAATCATACTCACATACAAAAAAGAACTACAATTAAGAAGGGCCAAGATAAGTGTATTTGAGAAATTTTTATATGAACACAATTTCTAAAGTGATTTGTATATAGTGTGTGCTATAGTCTGAATTTTGCATCCTGCCAAAATTTATATGTTGAAAATCTAATCCCCACTATGATGCTATTTGGGTGTAGACTTTTGGGATGTGACTAGGTCACGTGGAGCCCTCATGAATGGGACTAGTACTCTTATAAAAAAGAGCCACCACAGAGCTCCCTAGCCCCTTTCTACTATGTTAGGATACAATGAAAAGTCTGCAACATGGAAAAGGGCCCTCACCAAACCAAGCTAACACCCTGATCTTGGACTTCAGCATCTAGAACTGTGAGAAATAAATTTCTGTTGTATATAAGCCACACGGTCTATGGTATTTTGTTATCACAGCCTGAGTGGATTAAGTGCATAAAAAAATATATATATTAGTTAAATATAAAGTGTGTTAATACAGAAATGCCCTTTTATTTGTCTTAATAAATAATACTAATATTTTAGTAAATATTAATTGAAGTTATGCCACTATACGCAAGACTTCCCAAGCACACATACAATATTAAAAACAAACAAATGAACCAACAAAAAAACTTATAAAAATGTATGGATCACTCACTTGGTCATTTTCCCAGCCAATTATATATAAAAAAAATAAATTCAGAAATTTTCTTCCTCCACAATTAAGAAGGTGTATATCAGGAGTCAAACAATGTGATTATGCTAAACATTTGATAAAGTACATAAACACAGAGTTGTGACTTCACAAAAATTGCGGTTAATCATACATTTTTTACTGATCTTGCAGTTTACTTTTTACAGTTTTACTGTGGTATAATTTACATATAAATTATTTCATTATAAGTGAAATTCATTGAATTACTGAAAATTCAATTAATTTTTAGTAAAGGTTTAGAATTGTGTAACCATCACAAAATAACAATGTTAGAACTTTTCCTTGTGCTAAAAAATTTACCCCTCATCTTTGAAATCAATCTCACTTTTCACTCCCAGCCCCAAACAATCAGTCTGCTTTCTGTCTTTATAGGTTCACTTTGTCTAAGTATTTCATGTAAATGAAATCATACAACATGTAATCTTCTTCATCTGTCTTCTTCCACTTATCATATTTTTTTTTCAATTTTCTAAATGTTTATTTATTTTTGAGAGAAAGAGACACAGAGAGAGAGAGAGCAGGGGAGGGGCAAAGAGAGAGGGAGACACAGAATCCAAAGCAGGTTCCAGGCTCTGAGCTGTCAGCACAGAGCTCAATGCAGGGCTTGAAACCACCAACAGTGAGATTATGACCTGACCCGAACGAAGTTGGATGCCTAACTGACTGAGACCCAGGTGCCACTTATCATAACATTTTTGAAGATTGTGTTGCATCACATTTTAGTATTACCCAACTTTTTTGGAGAACAATATAGCAGCAGAGAAATATACAATTTTTAGTCATTCACCAGTTGATTGGCAAGCGTGTGGGTAATTTTCAAGTTAGGTCTATTACAAGTAATGCTGTTATAAACATTCACCTGCAAGTCTGCACAGACATATGATTTCATTTCTTTTGGGTAGATTCCTAGGAGTGGAATTGCTGGATAAAATGATAAGTTTACGTTTAACTATTTAAGAAATTGTCAAACTGTTTTCTAAAGTGTGTCATTTTACATTTTCACCTACAGTGTATGAGAGTGCCAGTTTTTCTTTATCTTTGCTAACACTTCATATTGTCTGTCTTTTCGATTAGGACCATTCTAATATTATGTAGGAGTCTGATGGTGACTTTATTTTGGATTTCCTCAGTGACGAATGAATTGACTACTTTTCATATGCTTATTAACTTTCAACCTATCTTCACTGGTGAATATTTATTAAAGTTTTGCCCATTATTAAATTATTATTTGTCTTCTTGTCACTGAGTTGTAAGAATTCTTTATATATTCTGAATATAAGTTGCTTTTTCACATATATTATTTGCAAATATTTTATCCTAATTGATTCCATATCTTTCTATTTTATTTGTGTTTTTTCAAAGCACAAATAGTTTTAATAAAATCCAATTTATTGCAATTTTTTTGGACCTTTGTGGCTCTTGGTTTTGTTGTATCTAAGAACTGTTTACCTAACACAAATTCTTGACAAATTTCTTCAATGTTTTCATCTATGAGTGTTATAATTTAACTTTTATTTATTTTTTTTATTTTTTTTTTTTAATTTTTTTTTCAACGTTTATTTATTTTTGGGACAGAGAGAGACAGCATGAACGGGGGAGGGGCAGAGAGAGAGGGAGACACAGAATCAGAAACAGGCTCCAGGCTCTGAGCCATCAGCCCAGAGCCTGACGCGGGGCTCAAACTCACAGACCGCGAGATCGTGACCTGGCTGAAGTCGGACACTTAACCGACTGCGCCACCCAGGCGCCCCTATAATTTAACTTTTAGATTTAGCTCATGATTCATGTTGATTTAATTTTTTCTATATGGTGTGAAGAAAAAGTCAGTTCATCTTTTTCAGATAAAGATATATAATTGACTTCCCTTGGGATATATTTTTACACTGTCATTTGTATAGATTCTAGGCTAATGCACCTGTAATTCACTTAAACTGGGGGGACTGTACGAGGATAAACTGAGAATTATAGAATTATAGTCAGGATGAATTAAGAAACAGTTCTTCTCTTGGCCCTATACCATATCTTATCCTTCTGACTAATCCACAGAAGAGAAGGGATCTTCTGTCAGCTTGCTATCAGGCAAAACCAAAACAGAACTGCCAATTTCCATACCCTTTTAAAGAAGTATTTTATTGTTTTATTTCACTGGAGCTCCCCATTAAAGATAAAAAAAAAAAATTCTGAGTATCTGAGTATCTTCTAATTATGAGAAGGAAATAAAACAGGAAAAAGGATCTAGAGTAACCCATATAGTTGTTAATTAAAATATGTGAAAAATACATGCAGTGCTTATAATCTAAAGTGAAACTGTTCTAGATATTGTATGACATATAGTGATTTTTTTTTTCCCCTTTGCTAGTAAGTGGAGGAGTACTGGGACATTTCATATGTATTTTTTCTTCAACTAAGACCTGCTTATTGCTTCTCTTTATAAATAGCTCTTTTTCTCTTTATATATAAAAAACAATGTTGTCAGAATCAATCTGAAGAGTCAATTGTCCCACCATACATAGCAGGAAAGAGTGATTAGTTGATGATTTCATTTCATTGTGGTTGTGTTTATACTATGAAAGCTAACCACTCTGGACCTAATATTAATAAAGTCGTTATTGTTAATGAATAAAAGTAAGCTATTTGAATGCTAATGACATCTTAGATTCACAGTAGTAAGAAAGTGGTAATAAAGCCTCAGCCAACATTTTCATTGTTAACATTCATAAAATATAATTCCTTTAAACCTAAGAAAGCTCTGAATATGTAATTATAATCACAGTTTTAACTCGTGAATTTGTAGTCTTATTCCCAAATGTTAGCTACAGTTCAATTTTTATTTAAGAAGGACATGTAACAATTAGTCCCATTACCTCTTGAAATTATGAATTCAAAGATGTATTTCCTAAAAACCATGAACTCTCATTCAATATAGCTTTTGGCTGACAATTTGTCCATTCATACCATCTATAGCCATTGAAAAACAATATGTATCTTTGAGCTCTCCACTACTAAATCCAAGAGACAATAAAGACAAGCTTTGAGGATGTAGTTCAGTCTATGTTAAAGCAATGGTTCTCAAAATGTGGTCCCCGAACAAGCAGGATCAGTCCCACCACTAAGTAAGATCAGAAACAATGGGGACAGCACCCAGCAATTTGTGTTTTAACAAGTCGTCCAGGGGATTGTGATGCATGCTGAAGTTCTGATAACCACTAAGTTAGTAATTGCTGATAAATTCTTATCAGGCACACTCTTGTTCTATGAGCTGATCTATGTTCTCTCTTTTAAATGATCCTATCTCCAATTCCCTCAGAAGTGACTGCATGTGAATCTGCATCCTCCCCAAGGAATGATGTGGAAAAGCTCCGGATAGGAAAGAGCACCAAGACTCAGCTGAGGTAAAATGCTATAATGCAAAAAGAATAGTCAGTTCTAAAAGGATGACCGCAGTGGACATGTTCCCATTGAAAAGCCTAACTGTAAGGGCACAAGGTAGTACATTTCAGAAACAGGAACCAGATGGAAAGAAAGTGGTGCTACAGTAAGGGGAAGTGTCTAAGTGAATTAGGTCAGTGTGTACTTTTCCCAAGGCCAGACAGGATGCTTCCCAAAATGGTGGCCTAAATGTAAATCACCATTGTTAATGCTTGCTTTCACACAGTATATCCCACACTTACTAAGGGAAATATGTGAGACCTTTAACTTCCAATCCCTCTCTTCTAGATTAGTTCCAAACCTTTCTTTTCGAATCTACCAAGCGTAGCCTTTATGTTCTAAATACTTTTAAAGAGTTTAAGTTATGTCATGTCACTGTCTGAAAGTTTGCAGGGCTCCTATTTTCTCCATATCTATGTACATTCTTGCCAAGTTGACATTTAGGCTCTCTAACATGGATTTAAATTACTCTTGCATTGTCACCTATAATGGTTTCTCAATATGCATACTATTTCTACCAAATTAGACTATTTATGCTTCCTTGAATATTCCCAAAGTTCTCTGCAATGCTATCCTGCCTCATCCTGTTCCTCCACCTCTCTAGCAATACCTGCAACATAATACCTTTGGTAGGATGTGATCTCACTCTCTCACTTGGACCTTTAGAACTCCCTGTACTTTTCCTACAACATTTTGCTATAAATTTTACTAATTTGTGCATGATGTGGTAAATATAGTAGGGTGAGAATTCAACCTCAGCTTCCTTAACATGGAAAATCAGAATTATAATACAGATTTTATGAATCTTTTTAAGTAAGTTATCAATGGGTATCTTTTAGTTATATTTATTAACTTTGAATAGTATTCACTTAAACATAAGGATAGTGATGTAGAACATTATTAAAATATTAATTTCAAAAATACTTATCAACTACTTACTATGTGCTAAGACCTAGTCCAAGTACTAAAATGTCACTGCCATCATGAGTGGTAAATTTTAAATTCTAACTGGGAGAAACATAAAAGAACAAATTTACACAATAATTTTAGAGAATGAGAATGCAATGAAAAAAGTAAAACAAAAGGATAGAATGGAATGTGATTTTAGAGGCGAAATGCTTAAAGCTCATTTTCCAGTCAAGGTCTCTCTTTAGTAATTTATTCTTTTTTTATTACTCGCCTTCTACATGTTAATTTTTCATTAGTATGCAGGACAGAATAAGTTGCTACTTTTATAGAATATTTACTAAAGAGGAAGAAACAGACAGTAATAAGTAAACAAATAAAAGGAAAAATAATAAAATATTTATAGTAATGGCATAGTAATAAGTATTACATAAAAATAAACTAGGGCAAGAAATAAAGAGTGACTGGTGGGGGTGGGCATTCTTATTTTAGATAAAGCGATTAAGGAACATCCTTCAGGACTAATCACATATTTTATTTTATTTTATCTTATTTTATTTTATTTTATTTTATTTTATTTTATTTTATTTTATTTTA
>NW_024412376.1:62562080-62613704 GCF_014898765.1 Herpailurus yagouaroundi
TATTTTATTTTATTTTATTTTATTTTATTTTATTTTATTTTATTTTAAAAGTTACTTTAATGTTTATTTTTGAGAGAGGAAGAGTGTGAGCACGTGAGGGGCAGAGAGAGAGGGAGATACAGAACACAAAGCAGGTTCCAGGCTCTGAGCTGCCAGCACAGAATGCAACAAGGGGCTCGAACTCAGGAACCACGAGACCATGACCTGAAGTGTCAACTGACTGAGCCACCTAGGCGCCCCTAAGGAAGTCAATCATTTTAGAAAATACCTAAATGACAAGCAAGAGTCAACTCTCTAGTTATCTGGTAAAAGATACTGCAGTGAGCAGACATTAAAAAAGTAAAGAAAATTCCCACAAAGATCAGGAAATCTTCTAAGGAAGTCTGCTTAACAAATGTTCCTGCCCAGCTGGGCAAGCTTTTAGATATTTTGGCTCAGTTTCCAAATTATTGAAGGCTTAAGCTAACCAACCCTCCCAGATTTGGGGTTTTGCTTGCCACATGTTGAAGGTCAGAGGATGTGAGTGTGGGAAAGTTTCTCTCCTAAGTAAGAACATTCTGAGTGGTGTCCAATGAATTCCTCTTCTGATGTGAGCAAATGCTTCCTTTATTTTGTGTGCTTTAAAGTGGTGCCAGAGTCATCAAACTACGTGTGTTTCTTTCTATTTTTTCTCCATTTTCCTTGTCTGAAAATATTGAGCATATTCACATATATCACTTAACTAAACAAACAGGCAATACAGTAGCCTGTTCTCACTCTTCGCTGTTCCTGTGGCTAGACAATTTTCTTATTTGAGTTTCCTGACATATTTCCCAATAAGACATTATGTATTCTATGCATGTGTTCCTTATAAAGGGGTTTTAGTTTTTAACTCCCATAAATTTAATTAAAGTAAGAATCAATCCTTCACTCTGTTTTACACTCTGTTTACAAGTAAGATCAATAAATTGACATTTTACTAATAAATGTTAACTAATTAAAATTTGACTCATGTAACTCTTGCCATTTTATGTATTTTTTTTATGTTTTATTTATTATTTTTGAGAAAGAGAGAGACAGAGTGCATGTGGGAGAGGAGCAGAGACAGAGAGAGACATAGAATCCAAAGCAGGCTCAAGGCTCTGAGCTGTCAGTACAGAGCCCAACGTGGGCCTCGAACTCATGAACAGTGAGATCATGACCTGGGCTGTAGTTGGATGCTTAACCGACTGAGCCAACCAGGCACCCCACGCTTGCCATTTTAAAGTATAAATATATTGGCTGGACATCAACTGTTAAGATGTTAAAAGAAAAAAAGAGAAAAAAAAAATAACCCTTAATCCTAGTTGACATGTAAATGTACTTCATAAACAAAGCGTATCTCAAAATGTTTATGTATAAATGTTTGTACCCCAAAATGTTGACACATCTCTCCTTTCCTCTTAATTTATTTGTATATCAATGAAATTGCTAAATAAATTGCTGCTGTCAATCCTGGTTCTCCACTTGGCTCTGTTGGCAAAACCTTGTGTTACACGTTAAAAATCAATCAAGTAGCAGCTAAAAGGAACAACTTGTAAAGTACTCAATAAATACTTGCCCAAAGTATTATCACATGACCAAAGCATTTACACTGGACACTGGATCTATTTGCCTTTCCTCTAAAGCTGTGACAATGCACAAATCTCTGAGTAAAACTTTAGTTCTGGCACGAACCTAGATAAACCTCATGATATAAGTCTAGGAAAGGGTGTTCTCAACCTAGCTCTGCTCCTACAATTTGTGTGGTCTTACATCACTCAACTTTTTTTGAACTCCACTTTTATGGTTTGTAACATGATGGTTTCGTCTACATGACATCCGGGGTTCTTTGTGGGTTTAAATTTCTGGCACTAAGGTTTCCGCTGGTCTGCTTGTTTCCAGTCAGCATGCAGCTAAGTCCTCTCCCCTGTGGAGGCTGATTTATGAACTAGATTCACTGCTTCTTTATTTCTGGGATTTGTAAATACAGCAGAATGAGCCTGGAGGTTGGAACAAGAGACCAGAGAAGGAGGGAAGAAGGATGGCAGGGGGAGGGAGATAGCATACCTATCACCACCATACTTAAGAGCAAACTACTTGCATTTCCATTCACGTAGAACTCTCAGGCAGAAAGTGTCTTGGTGTAAGTATTTAAACAGGAAATGGTGAGTCTCTCCCCTCTTGTAAGGTTTCTTCAGGCTTGCCAGGCTGATCAGAAATACGTGTTGAAAGATGTACCCAAGAACAATGAAGGCATCTCTTTTTGTGAGAGAACGGTATTGAGTTTGGGAGGCCCAGTACAGATATCTATTCCAGGGTGTAAATGTCCTTCTTTGGTAATATAGAAGCACAGTGCAGCCTACTATTTTAAAGATTTCACATTTACAGCTGGAATACTGGAGATGAGCTCATAGGTCCATGATATGTGAATATAAATCACTGGCTGCATGACTGATTGATATGCAGTATTTTTTTCAGTAAATGAAACTAGATGCTCTCCCATCATCTGGGGCCTGGTAGGCATTAACTTTAATTAAGATCAGAATAGATACTTATAATTTTAAGTCATACTGTATTTAATAAAGTACATTATATTCATTTGAGACATGGGAGAATTTGAGGATTCAAGAAAGTTTGGGCATATATTCTTTGTACATATTAAACATGTTCTCCACTTGAAAAATATATTTGCATATGTTTTCAGAACATTTGGTACTTATAATAAAATTAAATATCTGTTATATACTGTATTTGTGTCACCCCACAATTTATATGTTGAAACTCTAAACCCCAGTACGATGGTATGTGGAGATGGGGTCTTTGGGATCCAACTATGTCATGAAGGTGGAGCACCATGATGGGATTACTTTCCTTATAAGAAGAGAAAGAGACTAGAGCTCTCTCTGTCAGCCCTGGAAAATTACCATCAGAAGACGGTCGTCTGCAAATAGAAAAAGACATCTCCTTAAAAACCTAATCTGTCTGCACCTTGATCTTGGACTTCCCAGACTCCAAAACTGTGAAAAATAAATGTTTGTTGTCTGTTACCTATTGTATGGTAATTTGTTATAGAAATCCAAGACAACACTGTGTTTGACATATTTGATCTTTTTCATGGTAACCTTTGTTTACTTCTGAGAGAAGATAATGGTTTGAGAAAAGCAGTTCTTTGATCACGTGCACAATCTGCTATCAAGTGTCTCTGTCTTCTTAGGAAATCACCATTTCGCTAATGGACATTTTGATATTTTAAATAACAAGGTTTCCTATTTGAAAAGTCAAACTGGAAGATAAAACACCTGCTTCTGAAAAAGACTCAAGTGTCTGTATCATCTGATTGAACAGGTCTTTTTAGTTTTCAAATGTTACTAATTTAAATGCAAACTACATGGGATTTTAGCCTGAGAAATTACACTGGAATATCCCACTTATAACTCATTGGTATTTCCCTGCTCTGCCTATTTCTTCATCATTTGAAAAATTTTCCTGGTTCATTGAGCTTCTGGTACTTAAGGCATAGAGCTGAACTACAGGTATAAATAGAAAATGGAGAATCCAGTCCCAACTCTCTGCCTGCAGTTCAATGCAGCACGCTCACTGAGCTACTCCTGGATGGGTGATCGACACTGAATATCAGATGTGACATTATTTGTCACCTAGAGTTCCATCTAATCACCACTATAAATGGAGAAAAATGCCTACTTTTCCATCACATTTCACCACCTTTACACTTTTTCTGAAAATCTATCGGCTCTACTATATATATATTCCTTCCTTTGAACCTACCTGGGAATAATTAACACAGTCATATTGGAGCATTCAGAATCTTCATACCCTCTGCCACAAAAGTGAGTTATTAAATATAGCCCAGTTATTAAATATAGCCCTAGGCAGGGCACTTTGGCTGCTAATGTCAGATACCAAACATCCAATGCATGATTTTACTGGTACCAACCCCTGAAGGTATTGTTGAGGTAACCATAGTGAAGTAACCATAGTAAAGTAACCTGTTTTTCTTATGTTCATTCACTTTTTAATTAAGATTAAAAGCACAGCTCTTCATGCTTCATGAAAAGTTGGTTTCATAACTCATGAGTTTATAAGAAATTCAATTCCTTTGGGATAGAAATGTATTAAGACATAAGTTAATTTTTGCAATGATCTTTTCAGGGGGTCTAGTTAAAACTATTCTCAATCTCAATAGGGATCTACCCATTAGGCATAAATCTGTAAAAACAAATAAAAAAACTTTTGTCTTTAATTGTAGTTACATTTAATGAAATCTTGTAACAACAGGCATCTCTTGTTTCCAGACAAAACCTCAGCACCTCACTGAGCTTTTGATTTTCTAATTCCAGTTTATAATGGAATTTGTATGTAAAAGCATAAAATCTAACATAAAACAGGAAAACTGGGAAATCCTCCTCCCTTGACTTCATTTTCCATTAAAGAAAAACCAGATCACAGATATAGAGCCATATATACAAAAGAAAAAAATACTGAAAATATACTATTGACATCAGGATGCAGAAGGGCTACAATATTCAAAGCATGCATGTTTATTAAAGTCTCCTTTTATGGGTGTCTCCAATGAATGTGAGGCCCACAACTATAAGGCACACCCCATTTTATTTTCTTGTTTTTCTGATGTGAAGTTTCATACTAAGAGCCTCCTTGCAACATCAAACTGAGAAGCCCACACCCGTTCCAGGATATATAGGAATTTATTGGTGAAGGGGAAGTTGAAAAGGATACTGACTTCTTCATTTTACAGATAAGAAAGTAAATGCTTAAAGAAATGAAAATGAATTGTTTTTTACCCCTCAAGTAAAATTCACTGATTTAGCATATATTTATTGAGTAGATAGTATGTGTAAGGCCCTGTGCCAGGAAGGTAAGATGGAAAGATAAATAAGATAATATCCCAAAGTAGAGACCTCTGAACTGAGCATTATACTCATTGAGGTAAGAGAAAGACAATAATAACTTCCAGAATAGAGGGAGGGTATCTAACCCATCTTGAGGCAGTCAAGAAACACTGAGCAGTCTGAGACAGGATCTGAAGTAGATGCAAATAATAGACTGATGAGTTCAGGAGAAAAGGCATTTGGTGAGACAGAGTGCTACAGCAATGGCATGATGGTTAGGAATAGCCTGTTTCCAGGACTTATGCAGCTGTAGGACATGAGGCTGCAAAGAGAAGCATTATGTGATCATGAGAAATATTCTGAGCTATTATGAACAGAGGCTCTACATTTTCTGATTTTGGTGAATATATTTTTTTCCTTTGTTTTCTGAAAACCTGTAAAATGTTTTCAGAGAGCCATGTACCTTTATTAATCGTATTAGTTCTTTCACTCCCCATTCTCCTGGTGGGACAAAAATAACTTCTAATCCACTTTTAACTTTCTTTCCTCTCCTTCTTTTCCCCCACTTCACAGAGACTTGCAACAGCCTTTATAAAACACTTCAAACCCATTATTTCTGCTTAAAAGTTTGTAAGTAGTTGAAAGTGCTTATGTCAGCCCAAATCATCAAATCTGAACAACGTCAGCACTCCAGAATCTGCAACATGTAGCAACAGAGTTCAGCATTACTCTGCCTCATTCCAGTCAGACCAGAGGAGCTACTTACTTCCCTAAAGAGACTAATTGTTGAGTGATGGCTACATATGAAAGGGAGCTGGACATATATAGAAAGAACAGTTTTCATCATAAATGATTCTAACTGTTAATGTACCTGAGATAAGATTTTTTTTTTTTTGAGCAAAAGCCCACGGAAATAGTTTTCTTCCCATGACTCTCCCCTAGATTTCAAGATTTCCCAGGTGTGTGGTTTCATTATGATGTAGATTTTATTGTTGAAAGAATACTTTAGGACCTAGTTAGTAAGAAACATTGAAGCTGCTACTTAAGGGCTAAGTCCCTTAACCACTCATGACTTTAGACAGTGACAGATGATGGATTAAACACATGTAGTTTCTATGAGACAAGCCTCTGTGCTTATTTCCAAGATATTCTACAGCCCATCTTGAGGAGCCATTACATTTAGTGGAGTTGGAAGTCCACTGGCCTTCTACTTTTTTCAAATAAGACTAAATTGGAAATAAGATTACATTTAAAAACAGGGCATCTATATATGTCTCCATGGATCCACATTATAGTCTAAGGGAGACTACAGCAAAGAGATTAAGAGCTTTGAAATCAGAAAACCTTGATAATGAATCCTTCCTTAACTATGTACTAGCTATGTAACAACGTTTAAATTAATTATAACAAGTCAGGTTTGGTATCTAGGTCATATATAATTTTCTGGAAAAACAATGTGTGAAATTGGCAATTTTTCTTTCTTAAATATTTAGTAAGGCTCCCTTGGAAAACTACCCACACTTGAAAGTTTCTTATGGGAAAGTTTCAATTACACATTTAGCATCTTAGTTATGAGACTATTTAGACTTTTTACTTCTACTTATGCTAGAAAACTAAGTGGTAATAAGAAGTGCTTTTCTAGGAACTTTGCCATTTCATCTAAGTTTTTTAACTCATTGCTATAAATTGTTTAAAATATCATTTTATAACATTTTGTATCACAAGGATTCATAGGTAAAAATTCATGATATTGGTAATTTGTCTCAACTCTTACTTCTTCATCAGTATCACCAGGAATTTGCCAATGTTATAGTTTATTCAAAGAAAATAGTTGGTTTTACTATCTTTATTGTGTCTGTGTGTCTGTATTGTCCAATGTATTGTTTTTTCTCAATTTTATCTTCATTATTTTCTTCTTTACAACATTCTCTTCTTGGTTTAAGTTACTATTATTTTTCTAAGTCCTTGAGATAAATGTGTACATCATTAAATATTAGCCTTTTCTATTACATACATTTAAGAATATATACTTCCATTAAAAACGGCTTTGGCTTTATCCCACAAGTACTGAACTAGAATGTTTAAACATCATTTAGTCAAATTATTTTCTAATTTCCTTTGTGATCTCTCTTTAGATATATGGGTTATTTCAAAATGTCTTTCTTTCTTATTGTGATGAGCACTGAGTAATGGATAGAATTGTTGAATCACTATACTGTGCACTTGTAACTAGTAACACTGAAGTCAATTATAAAAAATTCTAATATAAAACAGTACAATTTAAAAAAATAAATAAATAAAGCATTTCTTAATTTTAAAAAGTTGAGATTTTTATTTACCTTCCTGTTATTGTTTTCTGGAATATATGTAATCGGAGAATGTTATTTACATGACTTCAACTTTAAAAATGTACTAAAATGTACTTTATTACCCCATATATGGTCAATTTTTCAATGTTTCCTATCCACAAGAAAAAATATGTATTCTTTAGTCAAGGGGATATATTTATCACATTTGTTAATTGTATTGCACACGTCTTCTATATCCTCCATTATACTTTGATTGTTCCATCAGTTAGTAAGAGAATTTTATGAAAATAATCCATTCTGACTTAGGATAATCTAATCTTCCTTCTAGATCTATCTATCTTTATATGTTGAAGTTGTGCATTAGAATAGTTATACCTAAGCACTAAACTCAATTTATTAGCACCATACAGTGGCACTCTTTTCTTATAATAATGCCTTACACCTTAAAATCTATTTTGTCTGATATCAATATAACTATTATGATTTTTTTCTTTTTAGTTTTTGCATAAAAATTTTAACTTCTTTTTCAACTTTTCTGTGTTCCATGTTTCACTCGTTGTACATATTTTATATTCCTGCACCAGCACGTAAGGCCACTACCACCTATCTACAGCTAGTTAGGATTTTTTAATCTGATCAGGTACTTTTTGTTTTTACCTGTCATAATTTAGTTTGTCATAACATAGTTTATTCCACGTTAATACATTTGGCATTTTTTTGGGGATTATGGCTACCTTTTTACTATGTACCTTCTACGTTATCTGGTTTCACTCTTCTTGAATTCATATAGTATTCATATCTTTCCATTTCCACAAAAGTTTTATACTATACATCTATTGTTAGAGTGGTTACCCTAGAAATGACTATAGATATTAACTGAAAGTTTTATCTTTTTCTTTTTGAAACTTGAAAAGTTTTGTAACAGTAATTCCAAACACACATGCTATTATTACATATTTTAACTACATATAGAAATAGATTTTTAAATCTTCCAAGATATTGTTGTTGTTGTTCTATACATTAATATGCATTTATATTTACCCATATATTTTACTCTATTGTGTTCTTAATTCTTTCTGCAGCACCGTGTTTTTATTTTGTACATTTCTCTTATTTAAAAAATATCATTTGAAGAACATCTGTTGCTTGAAAGTTGCTCAATTTTTGTTTGTCTAAAATACATTTATTTCATCCACATTCCTGAAGGATATTTTTGTTGAGTACAGATTCTACAGTGGTAATTCATCTTTGTGGTATATTGAAAATTCTCTCCCAGAGTTTTCTGGGACATATATAGGGACTGTATTATTGCAACGAAGACAACATCTGTTTATATAAATTTTGAACTTTGAAAGAAAGTATCTTTTTTTCTTTCACTTTTTAAGATTGTTATCATTTTTGTCTCAGTGAGGGAATTTTTGTTTTGTTTTATTTTTTGTTTTCTCAAGTATTTTTTATTCTTTCTGCTTGGGGCCATAGGACTTACTGGATCTGTGGCTTAATGTTTTTCATAGTTTTTCAAAACTTCTCATCCACAGTATTTTTTTTCTTTTTTTATTTAAAAAAATTTTTTAACATTTATTTATTTTTGAGAGACAGAGGGAGAGCATAAGCAGGGTAGGAGCAGAGAGAGAGGGAGACACAGAATCCAAAGCAGGCTCCACACTCTGAGCTGTCAGCACAGAGCCCGACGCAGGGCTCGAACTCATGGACCATGAGATCATGACCTGAGCCGAAGTCAGCTGCTTAACCAACGCAGCCACCCAAGCACTCATTATCCACAGTATTTTTCAACATTGCTTTTGTCCTTTCTTTCCTCTTCTCCTTTCAGAAAAAAAAAAAAAATACATGTCTATTTTAGACCTTTAATGTATTAGCTCTATATTTCACACTTTTTTGGTTGTTGTTGTTATTTCCTACCTTTTCTTAATGCAGGGTATTTTCTTTTGATCTAATTTCTAGGTCATTAATTCATCTTCACCCAAAAAGGAACATCTGACCTGTTGCTAAACCTCTCCTTACATTTTAAATATGGTACTGTACATTTTAGTTTTAGAATTTATATTTGGTTCAATTTCAATCTATTATATCACCTTTTATAGTTGTCAAACAATATCTGTTGAAATTTTCAAGCTTGAATGTTACTACTTTGAAGACACAAAATATAGTTCTTATATACTGTTTATCTGGTAATGCCATTATGTATAGTCTCTAGGGGTTTGTATTCAAAAAAGTAGTCCCTAGTTTTCTTCCCAATATTGTCTCTGCAAAATTCTATGGTTCTTCTCATTCTTCCGGCTCTTGCTTCATTTTTCCTGTCTCCCCATGTGCTTGGTTATCGAACTGTGTACTACTGCATATTCTTTTTAAGAAATTATAGGAACTCTCTACTAAAAACTATAAAGCATTTCTGAGAAAAATAAATTAGTCCTAAATAAATGGAAAGCTGTATCATTATTTATGGACTGAAACACTGACTACTAATTAAAAAGGCAATTCTCCCTTAAATTGGCCTACAGATTTAATGCAATCCTAATAAAAATCCCAACTGTCCTTATGTTTTTGTAGACATTGCTATTAAATTGTAAATTTTTATGGAAATACAAATAAACTATAAAAACAAAGCAATGTTTTAAAAGAACAAAGTTAAAGAAGTTTCTACACCTGATTTCAAGGCTTACTATACAGCTGCAGTCATTAGGAAAGTTTGATATCAGTGAAATGATAGCTATACAGATCCATGGAAAAGAGCAGAAAGTCCATAAATAGACCCACACCCTTACTTCATATTACTTACTAAAATTAACTCAAAACCGATCACAGATCTAAATGTAACTGTAAACCTTCTAGAAGAAAATATAAAGGAAATCTTTGAGACTGGAGGAGATAATCTCTTAGACTACGAAAAGCACTAATTATAAAAATATGAAAAATTAAACTTTTGCAAATTAAACAAAATCTCTCAACGACACCATTAAGAAAATGAAATGTAAGCCACTAGTTGGAAGATAATGCTCACAACACATATATCTGATAAAGGAATATTTAGATAATGATTGCAACACGATAATAAAAATATAAATCATTTTTTTAAATTTATTTTTGAGACAGATTGAGAAAGCACGAGTTGGGGATGGGCAGAGAGAGAGGGAGACACAGAATCTGAAGCAGGCTCCAGTCTCTGAGCTGTCAGCACAGAGCCCGACACGGGGCTCGAACTCACAAACCGTGAGATCATGACCTGAGCCAAAGTCTGGTGCTTAACCGAGAGCCACCCAGGTGACCCAACATAACTCAAGTTTTTAATGGATAAATTTGCAAAATGGATAATAGAATATGAGATTGAGAAAAAAAAAACATATGGTAATCTCAATAGTCCAATAATAAGTAATAATTTTTTGAATTGGCTAGTTATCAAGAAATATTTAGAAATAAAAAGACATAGTAAGGTATTTACTGTAGTAAAGAATGACATTTGGCATCCTGTATTCTGACTTTAAGAATTAGACACAGAACTAAGGAATAGAAAGGCAGTATGTTATGCAGAGTGAAGGGAAGGAAAAAAAAAAGTTGAATTTTGAAAATGGTAGACCCTAGGTACTTATTTCAACAGTTGAATAGCTGATGATAACTTGAAGGAGGTTTTCAGCAAACTTAGAGAAAAAAGCCTGAGAAGATGATGTAATGATGTCAAAGAAAGAAGAAATCATATCTTGAGCAGCACTGTAATGTTGACGATCTTAAACAAAAATGAAGAACTGACCACCATATTTGGTAATTAGGCTCTGTCTATTGTAGGGAGGCATTTCCATGAAGTGGAGGAGGCAGAAATAAAATTGTAGCAGGTTATGTGAATAAGATATGAAGAGATGGAAGCAAGAATTGTACACAGACCATTCCCTCAGTGAGAGTGATTATAAGTGATTTACAGGATGAATAAATGAGATTTCTCTAGTAAGATTTTATGGAGACAATATTAGAAGAAAAGGCATGAGTATAAACTGTATTATAGAGACTGGTGGTTTGGGGAACAGGGTTGCATAAAGAGAAGGGAGCTGATTATATTATTCTTACATGAGCTTAAACCTGAAGATGCTCTTAGTGGATTTTGTCTCAGAGGTATACATAACAATGAAAATGTATGGAAACAAATGTTCAAAGTCCACCAGGAATTTCCAGGCTGTGGCTTCAGACTTTCCTTTCTTTGATTTAGGGTGAACTGTAGATGAAAAGGAGAACTGAGCTAAACAGCTTTAAAGTGTCAACTGGGACTTATTTTTAAAACACTGGTATTAAATTTAAATAACTTATTCAGGTGTTGCTGCCTCCTGGGAATTTTCAAGACAACTTCTATCCTTGTAACTTAATCACAGGAATAACAATAATGATTGTTTGAAGCAGATACTTTAATTTTATTTTTAATTGTAGGAATAGTACTCATACTCTCATAGGCTTTAAATCCCAATGACATTAGTTAGAATGGATTTATTTAAAAATGGAATTGTTTGGGGCGCCTGGGTGGCGCAGTCGGTTAAGCGTCCGACTTCAGCCAGGTCACGATCTCGCGGTCCGTGAGTTCGAGCCCCGCGTCAGGCTCTGGGCTGATGGCTCGGAGCCTGGAGCCTGTTTCCGATTCTGTGTCTCCCTCTCTCTCTGCCCCTCCCCCGTTCATGCTCTGTCTCTCTCTGTCCCAAAAATAAATAAAAACGTTGAAAAATGGAATTAAGTTTCAAGTAGTAAGACTTTATCCTCTATGTCATTTATAGATGATATACAAAATTTTTAATTAAACACTATTTTAGTTTTAAACTTTGATACGTCTCCTTATTATCCTTATTCTCTGTGCACAAGGAAATAATGACCTATCACATTTTATTTACAAATTATATTTCTTGTGATTAGAGAATTAAAAAAGAAAAGGATCCACCAAATTTGGTAAAATCATGTAGTACCTTCACAGATCTTAAATAGGCCTCTAATCCATTATTTATTTGATAGGTAATGAACCCAAAGGCAAAAAACATGCAATAAATTGTGAAAGTCTCCACAGCCAATCATGAGAGAATGTCAGATGAGAAATACAATTAAAAACAGTTCTTCAAAACTTTGTTCTATTTTCTTCTCAAACACAAGATAATACTAATAATTTCTGTTTATTTTTTAATGTTTTATTTATTTATTTTGAGAGAGAAAGAGAGAAAGCACAAGCAGGGGAGGGGAATAGAGAGTGGGGGTGGGGAGAGAGAGAAAATCTCAAGCAGGCTCCTCACTGTCAGTGCAGAGTCCAATGCAAGGTTCAAACTCAGGAACCATGAGATCATGACCTGAGCTGAAATCAAGTGTCAGACACCTAACCGACTGAGCCACCCAGGTGCCCCTAATTTATGTTTAATTATAGGTATTTTCAAGGACAAAATTATGATTCTAAACCCTATTCATTAAATAGCATGAACTCTCTGAAACTCACTGCACTTAGGCAAGAGCACCAGAAGCAAACATATTGGAAGGAAAGGTTAAAAGAAAATTGTACTTCTCTGTGGATCACCTGAAGAGAAGAGGAATACATACATTTCTTTGAAATTCTTCAGTTAATTTCTCAACTTGTTGATACATGTGCTATCTGTGATGCCATTAATCTCCTTGATATTAAAAGTGAGAAAGATAAAGATTTATAAAGTTATTTTTTAAAATTGTATTGATAATTTTATAAACATTAAAGCAAAAATCTACAAAATGTAATTATTTAGGGAGAGGTCCTTAAGAAACGACCCAACACACTTGCCAAAATCTCTCTAGTGGAAAGGAGAGGAGAGGAGAGAAGAGAGAGGAGAGGAGACAGGGGAGAGGAGGGGAGGAGAGGGGAGGGGAGAGGATGGAAGAGGAAAAGGAAGGGAGCGGGGAGGAAGGAAAAAAAAAATCTGTCATGAACAAAATTTCAGCCTGCACATTTAGATGTGAAAGAAATGTAGCTTTGTTTTTTTCAATTACTCAAGTAAATTGAAGTCCACATTTACCTTCATTATGAAAAAATGTCATTCTGAGATGTCAGAAACTTGATTCCTTTCAATTTAGACTTTCCCTCACTCTGTATAAATTCTAGGACCCCCTCGGGGCGCCTGGGTGGCGCAGTCGGTTAAGCGTCCGACTTCAGCCAGGTCACGATCTCGCGGTCCGTGAGTTCGAGCCCCGCGTCAGGCTCTGGGCTGATGGCTCAGAGCCTGGAGCCTGTTTGCGATTCTGTGTCTCCCTCTCTCTCTGCCCCTCCCCCGTTCATGCTCTGTCTCTCTCTGTCCCAAAAATAAATAAACGTTGAAAAAAAAAAAAATTAAAAAAAAAATAAATAAATAAATAAAATAAATTCTAGGACCCTTTTGGACAGGACTAGCAGGCAGGTCCACAAGGGAGGTCTTCTGATTTCAATCTAAAGTTAATCTTGTTACTTCTGGATTCATTTCTATGCCATGAAATTCATATTGAAATTGGCAGAATTCAGGGCAGGATGCTCCAGAATATGCCACTTTTGCATAATGATGACCTTGAATTAAAGTTACTTAAGAAACAGCCAATGCAAGAACACTCTGACCCTCCTTTGTCTCCCTGAAAGTAGGAAATAAATCTCCCATCTTCATAAATATTCAATGAGACATCATCATCACCAGAGATAGGAAATTCAGGGCTGAGAAGGCTTTATGAACAAACCCTGTTACCTTCTTTACTAATTTACCACCCACGCCCAAACTTCTTTATCTTGTCAATTCTTCACAAATGTATTGTTTCTTTGTTTAAAAGGTACAAAAGCTGCCTGCTTTGGTCACTTGAGTCTCATATTTTCATTAGCTCCCATACATATGAAATTAAATTTGTTTCTCTTCTGTTAATCTGTCTTATGTCAATTTAATTATGAGGCCAGCCAAAGAACCTAGAAGGTAAGAAGGGAAATGTTTTCCTCCCTTACAAAATCAACATGTGGTTTTCATTGAATTTCCTCTACACAATCCAAGAAAAAAAGAAATTCACATTTCAGAATACTGAATTGAGTTCACATTTCAAATATATTGTGCTGAAGCAAGTATTTTTAGGCTTCGGGATGGTGGATTAAGTTTGCCCTGTCTTGATTCCTCCAAAGGGGGAGAAATCAATTAGATTTTATTTATTTGGTAAAAGTAAAATAGTTTCTTATAACAAATGAACAAACCAACAAAGAAAACCCCACTAAGGCCTATGGAGCATAGCCTCACACTCTAGAAGAAAGGCAGCCTCAGGCATGAAGCAGGGCCCAGCACATACACCTCATTCACATGTGTCACACACAAACTCTACCCAAAACTCAGATAAGCTGCCGCATACAGTGTCACTCTGGACGATGAGCTCAGACCTTGTCTTCTTTCAGTTTCCAAAATGTTAGGTACCTTATGACATTTTTAGTGTTACCTCAATGTATAATTACCACTCACTGAAAACCATAGGACAAAATTTCCATTTAATTCAGAGTGTGTAACTAAGGAAACAAATCAAAATGCCATAAGATAAAATATATCCATTAGTTAGAAGTTACCATTCCAGGTCCTTCTTAAATATTTTCTTCTTTTTCCTTTAACTTACTTCCTCATTACTTAAATTTTCTCTTTTTATTTATATTCCCCCTTTACCGCTTTAAAATTTATACTCGTAAAAGTTCTGTCAGTTAGGAATGAAACATAAAAGGTATGGAAAGTATAAATTCAGAAATTAATTGCTAATAATGAACTTATACCTTTTACTTGCCATTTTTCTATCTTATTTTATTGTAGATAATAATTAAGATATAAAGACATAGCCAAAGTAAAAATTACTATTGAGAATATTATAAGTTAAAACATAGGTTATATTAATGATATTAAACAATCAATCTAAAGCATTTTCTTGTTGTCTACTACAGGCTAGCATCATACTTAGCATAGTGTGCACACAATCCAGCCAACAAAATAACAGAGAAGTGTATAGAGCCCAAACTGGTTCATTTTCAAATATTAATTGAATTCCTTTCAAATAATTAAATTCATTTCAAATATCAATCATAAAATATTTTAATATTTATCTAAGTATATATATCACAAAAGATCTCAAATAAAATAAAAAATATTATATGATATTATTTATATCAAAAGGATTTGAATATTATCTTATAAAGTACCATTTAATAAAACAGTAACTATTAAAATTGTCTGATAAAAATAAAATGTTTGAAGGGATTTATATATTAATGTACCTTTCTCAGCAATATAATTACATTATGTCTGTGGTTGTACTTACATATCACTGTTCTTGGACATTTTCAAATTGGTTATAACATTTTTCCAAAATGTAACCTGACATGTTAAACAACAATAACGACAAAAAAGCCAAAATGCTATTTTCTTACTTCCTTAAACAACTCTATTTAGCTATTCAAACTATTCAGAAAGTTAAAATAAAAGTTGATGAGTTTCCTTAGCTACACAAGTTGACTTTTTTTCCTTAGGCTATTCCTTAAAACGCATTCTCTATTGATGGTTACAATACTGGCCCCCTCCTCACATTTTTTTCTACATTTCTTTGTGATATTTGGTACACAGATTTACTAAGCACTAGGGATTTAAAAAAAAAATTAATGGTTATTTATTTTTGAGAGAGAGAGAGAAACGGAGCAAGACCAGGAGATGGGCAGAGAGAGAGGGAGACACAGAATCCAAAGCAGGCTCCAGGCTCCAAGCTGTCAGCACAGAACCCGACGCGGGGCTGAAACTCACGGACCGGCAGATCATGACCTGAGCTGAAGTTAGACACTTAACTCACCGAGCTACCCAGGCGCCCCTGCACTAGGGATTTTTTAAACAACACATAATTTAGATACAATGCCTATATTATTTTATCTGAAGTCCCAGTAAACTAAGATTCAATTCTCTATTGAAGGTATGTAGGTAATGTGAGATAAATATGATATTCTTGAATTTAGGACTATTAGAGTAAAATCCGTTGTTAGTTACATGCCATCATTGGGTTATCAGAAACAAATCAAGCTTTTTATAATACTTTTTTATTCCAAGCATCAAGCAACAGGATAAATGGAGCAAATACAGCTTACTTGGCATTGGGCACCTGAACTGAGTGGAGCAACAGCACAATGTGGCTTTATTTGTTTAAAAGGGAAGGAGAGAAAAAAGCATGCCCAGAAAATGTTCTCCTCCTTCATAGGTACCCAGAGGGAAACAGAAGCTGCCTTCATCCCTAGCCCAGGTATAAAATCACCTTCTTTCAGCCAACTTTAAAGTAAATTACAAGAGGTGCTTGCCTAGGCCAAGTTCAAATACCAACATTTAAAAGAAGCTCCTTGCCAATCTGCTCACCTTCAACAGGTTTATTCAAGGAAGATGTAAGTGCAGCTTCCTGAAGCCTCAGGGAAGATATAGAAAAGGCATTTCTCAGTAGTTTTACAGATATCGCTTTGATGATCAACTCTTTATGTGTGTCTGCAACACCAATTCTCTATGGAGAACATCTTAATTCACTTAGAGTATTTGGTAGTTCACAAGGACTTACGAGCTGGATGGATAAGATGGATATTTAAACACCTGTTTGCCACTGTTATTGACTTATTCTGATATTTCACATAATCAGAAGACCTAATTTTAACTAGGTATTCAGTGACCAAAGGTTTTTAATTCCTGTTACACATTAGAACTTGGGAGTTTCATCAAAATACCCATGTTAGAACACCATCTTCAGAGTTAATTTTGTCTGAGATAGAGTACTAACATCAGTATTTTTAAAAACTCCCAGATGATTCTAATGTACCCACAGCATTGAGAATTCCTGAATTAAACAATTTTTTTGATTTTCTACTAGATACCACTTGGGGGGTGGGGCAAGGCTCTAGAAGTGAAAAACAAAAAAACAAAAAATGGTAATATTACCTTATGAGAGTATAGAGAGATGAAAGACAGTGAGAAAATTGGAGAAAATGGTGAATATGTAGAATGGTTCCTGAAAAGACGAACTGGACAAGGCTAGGTTAGGTATTGGATGGTTTAGCTTAGGTTTTTGACTAAGCATGTTTGGTAGTGATTTTCTCCCACTTGTAACAAGCATTCCAAGCAGAGATTCGAAGCTAAACTATGAAATAAGTATCAAATAACTTGTCAAAATCATAGAGCTTAACAAGGAAGAGATGTGTCCATAATTTTGTTTCCCTGAATACTGAAGGCCTTGTGAAAAAGATTTTTAAACTTTGTAAACGAAATTCAGTGTTAGTGAAGAAAGAGGATGGTGAAACAGGGCTTACAAACAGGAGAGAATGAAGGCATTATAAATGGAGAACTTAATTAGATCTGTAAAACAGTAATAAAAGAAAGGGTGGTATTAAAATACCACCTTAGAAGGAATTATGGGGATATTTAAATTTAAGAATTAATGTGTGAGAAGTTTCCACCTGATAAAATTTTATCAAATAGCTATGGGTACAAGAAGATCCATAGTACTTATTGAAGTTCTTAAAGTCAAGAAATATAAAAACAAATAGTATATGGAAAATCCACAAGAATAGTGATATTTCCTAATAAATAAGCAGAAAAATAAATATTTCAGCTAGTGCCAAAATTTTCAGTTAACATAGCAAAATTATCTGGAAATCTATAAATATCCATAATGGGGAGGTGTTGAGGCGATAAGGGGGTTGCTCGTATAAATTCCAGTTATAAACGATTTGTTCAATAAATGCTTTTAAAACCCCATCACTCTCCTCCACCCTAAGTTTACCCTTGAGTGGAAGGAGAACAGTGTAATGAGAAGAGTTTAGAGGAGCCAGCAAGGAACAAAACACACAGGACGAAGAATTATGTCTTCTTTCCTAGTGTAATAAGATGACAACCTAAGAGATTGATTAAAAGATAAAACTAATCTAAAAATATTTCAGAGACACTCTGACAACCATGTATAGATCAGACTGATATTAGAAATAATGGAAGCAGGGAGAATTGAGAAGTTATTTCAATCATCCAGGAAAGAGGTAAAGCTTACAATAAAATGGTGACAATGAGCAAGGAAAAAAGTGCAGATTTGTGAAAAATTCTTTGTAAGTAGAATAGACTGTCTAGGTTTTGGAGATGAAATGGATGTGTATATAAGAGCGGGACCAGTATCAAGGATTATTTGTAGGCTTTTGGTTTATGCACCTAGGCACATAGAGGAACCATTCACTGAAATAAGGAAAATATTGGATCAGCTGTAGGTAAGTAAGATCAAAAGTGCACTTAGGTAGTAAGACTGAAAGCACATTCTTGAACATGTTAAGTGAGAGAGACAAATGGAGATACCAAGTAGGCTATTGCATATATCAGCAGCAAGCTCAGAAGAAAGGTATTCCAGTGTCTTTCCAGCTAAAGAACAAGTATCTTTTTGAAAGCAAACTTTGAAGAAGTTGAAACATGTTTCCATTTTCTTTGGTATTTAGGTAACAAACTCTATTTCCCTAGTAGTTATCAGAAACTGAGATTTAATTATCGTATGAATGTTCCAAGTTTCATCTTTGAAGACAATCAAACTGAACACAACTGTAGTTAATATAGTACATTAAACAGCCATGATCTTCTATCTAACAATAAGCCAATAACCAGTGTGGCACTTCTTCCAAATCCTTCAGTCTGCCAGATGGGAAGGTACATATTTACTTTCTTTTGTGTACTTTCTTTTGAAATTTATCCCAGGATCTGGCCACCTGGTCTGTCATATAGGATATTAATTGACTACAGCCTGCCAATTAGTGATGAGATTTGTCTGTTTGAAGCAGAAGTCATTCTGACTTCCAAAATGAACCTCTAGTCTTCCTAATTAAGGGAAACAAAACTACTGATATCACAAAACATTTTTTTTAACATGTACATTATTTGCCACACAGTTTTACAAGTAGTAACATGGTCAAAGATATAGAATAAACTCAGAGAGGAATTTTTTTTTAGGGAAAAACAAGGATACTTTTTTCTTTCTTCATATTTAATACCTCGGTTAATATTACACAAAGCAAAATTAAACAAAGAGGACTAGAGACTTGTAGAACTTTACATAAATCATGTAACACTCCCTTAATCATCATCCTATATTGTATTGTAGATTAATATAATTATACAGCACTATATTGTATATTAATAAAGGCATTTCTAATACTTCCATTAACTAAATACCTTGGGACAGAAATCTGAAACCCATACTATGTCAAATTCTGAGCTTAAAAAGAGTACTTCTCCAGGTACCTGGGTGGCTCAGCGGGTTAAGTGTCCTACTTCAGCTCAGGTCATGATCTCACAGCTCATGAGTTCAAGCCCCGCATAGGGCTCCGTACTGACAGCTAAGAGCCTGGAGCCTGCTTCAGATACTGTGCCTCCCTCTCTGCCCCTCCCTCCCGCCATGCTCTGTCTCTCTCTCAAAATGAATGAACATTAAAAAAAAATTTAAAGAGTACTTCTCAGTGTTTACTGACATTTACAGAACAGATAAAACTCTGAACACATGTAATTACTCTCTTCTCTATAAATATGCTCTCACCTAAAAAATTCTGCCCTACCCTGGGCCCTCTTGCCTTTCCTATTCTGAGTGATAAAATCTCACTTACCTTCAACACCAAGTTTCTCTGATCTTCTGAGACAAATCTCTCCCTCTCTGGTGGCACTGTGTTAAGTGGCTGAACTACAGTATTTATTTGTGTATTTCTCTGAGGTAGAAGGAGAGATCTTGAAATTACAGTGATACTGAATTGAAATATTAAATAAGAGAATATTTGCTGATAAGGGGAAAAATCAAATTGCTCAAGGGAAAAAATTGTTCATTGCATGATATAGAAGAATATCACAAAAACAAAGCCCAGATTACAGAATCAGGACTCAGAAAAATTGGAGATTAGTCATCAATCATTCTCTTCTTCACCCTCTCCTCTATGGTATGCATGGGCTCTTGTCTTTGTCCCTTTAATCAATTCAGTTCTATCAGCAGCCATGATTTCTCTGCATAATCATATTTTTGCACATTTTCTGTTTCCTATTCTGGAAGAAAAAATTTGCTTGGTTCACTTTTTTGGGCTTGTTTCAATTTTCTAGTTCTGAAAAAAGTAATCCTATTTGTCCAACTAGGTAAGCCTGATCCAAAAAAAGGTTGTAAGAGGCGAGGATCAGATGATATTTTTGGAGCTATGATACAAATTTTATTCTTAGAAGGAGCATATAGTGGAAAGGAATCCTTATAGTTTCCTTTTATCTAAGTGAAATGCCTGACATCAAACCAAAGCTTCCTAGTGCCAAACTTTTTGTGTTTTTTATATACGCAATGGTGCCTCCCTGTGTAATGCTCTTGATTAACCCTGAGTATTTGTTTTCCCCTTTCTTCATGGTAATAGAGTTATAAATTTGCACACGGCCACACTGCTAAGAAGAAATTCCTCAGTCTTCCTTGTGGTTAGTTGTAGTAATGTGACTACACTCTGGCCAATAGGATGTGGTCAAAAGAAATTTGTGCTTCTTTTGAATCTTGCCCTTGAAACAACTGTATGTGCACTTTGTTGTTTTTTCCTGCTTTCCTACTGGCTGGAAGTCAGTGAGAACCAGTGCAGCTGCCTTAATTCCATCAATAAAAGCTCTTTGTTGAGGATGGGAGAGATGACTACCCACCCTGAATCAACTGCCTACATCTAAGCCACTGTGTAAGAGGGAAGTAAATCTTAATCTCTCTCTCTCTCTCTCTTTTTAAAATATCATTGTATGTTATGGATGTTTAATTAAAGATTTATGCAACAAGGAGGGTGCCAAAGGAACGTAAAGGTAAATGAGTACAACTGGTTTAGCAGGCAAGCACAGGTACTGAGAATATAAAAACAGCTGACTAGAAATCCATTTATTCTTATTACATTATAGCTATTGTCCAAATTTGTTGAAAGTGTTTTGTCAGATAATTTAGAAAGAAAATCAAATGCCATTAGAGTCGTACTTCCGTTAATGCATCAGAAAAATTCAAAATATTGGTGTATATTTTTTTTTTAATTTTTTTTTCAACGTTTTTTATTTTTGGGACAGAGAGAGACAGAGCATGAACGGGGGAGGAGCAGAGAGAGAGGGAGACACAGAATCGGAAACAGGCTCCAGGCTCTGAGCCATCAGCCCAGAGCCTGATGCGGGGCTTGAACTCACGGACCGCGAGATCGTGACCTGGCTGAAGTCGGACGCTTAACCGACTGCGCCACCCAGGCGCCCCTAAATATTGGTGTATATTAACTCATGGTTTGAAGCTTTTCGACAAGTAACAGGAGAAACAGAGAAACTCTGATGAAGAGTAGTTTCAAGCAGAAATGATAGAAAACATGTTTTTATAATGGAGACTCTGCCTGCAGCCTGCAATCCAAACAAACTATGAGGGGAGGCAAATAATTTTGACCCCATTAGTGTGGGAAAGCCAAGTTTGCTAAACCTAAACAAAATGAAGACTGAGGCCTCAGCCTTTTTAGAGGGCTCTGACCCAAGCGATCTTGGCCAGAAGATGGAACCTGACCTAGATCAGATTAGACTGAAGGTGCTGCTTTCGAATCCCTATTGTTTCAGATAGCCTCAAGGTAGTTGCTATTAAATGGAGGGAGAGAGATGGGCCGGCTCCAGAGGCCAGTAACTAAAAAGGATTTGGGCAGGTTTAAAAACACTATGACTAGATAAGACCCATGACTGTAGCTACTTCACATGAAACTGACTACAAGTAAAGAGACAAGCTTTGAGGTATGTGTATTGACAAAGATAGTGCAAGCCTATATTATAAAAGTTTATAGTTGCTCTATTCCTAAAGAAATTCCTCTAACCTACAAAAAGAGATTGTGCAGCCCCCAAGCATGCATACTCCCACTGCAATCTTTGGATGTGGCCAGAGGCAATAATGAAAAAGCAAGAGTCCCTAGCTCTTATGGAGAACAATGAACAAAGGAGTTCTTCCCGGAGAGCAGAAACAGGTGCTAACCAAAAAAGTTTATTCTATGGCTTGACAGAGAATCTTCACAAGTTGCTTCTCAAGGGCTCGTTATTGTTATAGCTATGCTTTTCTCTATATTTTTCCTTTTCAAAATAGGAATTTGTAGCTATCTTATTTCTTATCTACTACTGAATATGGAAGGCAAGGATTATTGGTAATTATCTATTGTTTTATACATTATTAGATCCATATCCAGACCTGGTGAAGAATTCTGAGTGTAACCCAAATAATGTGAAATGAGCTGAATAATAACTGGCTAGGGATTTTGTGAATCTTCCTTAGGAAATGGTGAATGAATGAAGAGAAGGATAAATATGAATATTTCCATGATTAGAGAGGTTGACTATGGCACATTACGAATAGTCTCCCAGTATCCTTTTCTCTTCCTATAATAATATATTTTTAACACGATGCAGATCTACACAACCAAATCCTACATTTCCCAGCATCGACCTAAATGTGGCCATGTGAGAAGCGTCTGGCCTATGGATTTGAGCAAAAATGATCTATATCATTTTCAGATACAGAAAACATAGCCACTTTTGGCTGGCTAGAAGATAATCTATGAGTGGAAGTCAAATGTTGAGGATAGCAAAGCTACCCACCATGCTCCATCCTCTTGCCTACTGTAGGACTATTACTTGGGAGACACCTAAACTGTGTCTTATGTAATAAGCCACTGTAGTTTTCATATCTTGCAACACACAGTCTGTATGACAACTAATTTGTTAAAAATTAGGAGAAATGTTTGTTTAATGAAAAACTAAAGCAAGCAGACAAGGACGAAAAATGACTTGAAATTTGGAAATTGACTCAAAGGTAGAATCAAGCTTACTAGGTGCAAGGTATTAGAGCAACTAATACGATAGGACAATACATGGCAACATCTACTCTACAGAAACACTATATAGCATAATTAAAACAAAATAAAAAATAGTGTCAAAAAATAAGGCAAATAATTCCTTTCACAAGAAATAGAATTAATATGCAAAGCCAAGCGTGGTGCCCAACTACAAGTCAATACAGGCAACTCAGCTCTTGCAGGTACTGAGAACTCAGTGTTCCTCATGACAGAGTTTCTGAGTCCAAGCTCAGAGAGAATCTAGCTGTAGAAGGAGCATCCTCAATCCCTCTCATGGAAACAATCAAAGAAACTGCTGCTGACCACTACCTGAAGTCATAGTTTTAGCAAGTTATAAGCCTATGGGGGCAGGGAGAAGCAGACACAGCCTCCTATACAGAACTGAATTAAACCACCCACTCATTTGATGTCATCTTTGACATAACTACAAACAGAAACACTCAAATATTATTAACTATAAGTCCTGGTTCTCATTTGGGGGTCTAATTGCTATACAGAAGGGTGAAGAAAGAATATGAACAAACAAAAAATATTTCTCTGTCAAAATGAAGCTGCAAACCAAAATTTCAAGATGTAAAAAAACATAGAATTCTAATAAATACAGCTGGCAAAATTCTACAATCAGAATATTAATTAAGTTCATATAAAATAATTATATGAAATAGACTAAATTTTTAAGAAGCATATTTAGGTCCTCAAAGGGACAAATAAAGGAATTCATTCCACCTTTCCACCTTTAATATCTTATAAAAAATAAAGTATTATGAAAAATTAAAGTAGAAATGAAGCAAAAAAATATATCAATGTAAAATCCTGATAGTGAACACAATTACTGAAATAGATGTATACACACATAATAAAGAACATACTCTAGACAGCTCACAACAGAAGAGAAAATTTGTGAATGATGACAATGAGGAAACCACTCAAAAAAAAACATACAGATGTGTAAAGATATAAAAATAATTGGTCGTGATACATAGGAGGTAGATTGAAAAGCTTGAATTAATTGGCATTTCAAGAAAAAAGAAAGCAGGGAAAGGATAATATTTTACTTTTTTTTTTTTTTTTTTTAATTTTTTTTTCAACGTTTATTTATTTTTGGGACAGAGAGAGACAGAGCATGAATGGGGGAGGGGCAGAGAGAGAGGGAGACACAGAATCGGAAACAGGCTCCAGGCTCTGAGCCATCAGCCCAGAGCCCAATGCGGGGCTCGAACTCACGGACCGCGAGATCGTGACCTGGCTGAAGTCGGACGCTTAACCGACTGCGCCACCCAGGCGCCCCAAGGATAATATTTTAAATGTATCTAGAATTAAGGAAAAGTATGACTATTAAAAATGATGCTGGGTTGCTCAGGAGGTTGAGCATCTGACTTTGATTTTGGCACAGGTCATGACCTCATGGTTTGTGGGACTGAGCCCTGCATGAGGCTCAGTGTTGACAGTGTGAAGCCTGCTTGGAATTCTCTCTCTCTCCTTCCCTCTCTGCCCCTTCCCCACTTGTACATGCTCTCTCTCTCTCTCTGTTTCTCTCAAAATAAATAAATATGCTTAAAAAAAAGAGTTGCAGACACCTTTCCCCAAGGTGCCTGCTTCTTTAAAAAATAAAAAAGAAGCATATTCTGATTATTAAGTAGAATGAAAAATATAGACACATCATAGTAAATCTGAAAGTCGTTGAAAACAAAAGGAAATGTTTTAAAAGCTAACAGAAAGAAAAGACAGACCACTTAAAAAGTAATTGGTTAGGGGCGCCTGGGTGGCTCAGTCGGTAAAGCGTCGTCTGACTTCTGCTCCAGTCATGATCTCACGGTTCGTGGGTTCGAGCCTCGCATGGGGCTCTGTGCTGACAGCTCAGAGCCTAGAGCCTGCTTCAGAGTCTATGTCTCCCTCGCTTGCTGCCCCTCCCTGGCTTGCTCTCTCTCTCTCTCTCTCTCAAAAGTAAAAGAATATTAAAAAAACTTTTTTTAAGTACTTAGACTAACAGCAAGCACTATTACTATAAGTGGTAATAATAGATGCCATCAGAAAATGAAGAAATGTATTTAAAATGCTGAGGGAATATAATTTTTGTTCAAGAATAATAAAGTAGGTCAAATTACCATTAAAGAGTGAAAGCAAAATTAAGACATTTTAGGGTAATAAAGATGGTGACAATTTGTGACCCACAGACTTTAATTAAAATATCTCCTAAAAGATGTACTTCGGCAAAGAATAGGGAAACCAAAAGCACAGAGTAGGATATAAACAAAAAATTACAACAAAAAAGTGAAAATCTATTAGCAAATTAATTTACCATTGACTATCAAAAATCTATTAGCAAATTAATTTACCATTGACTATCAAAAATAGTATTTGTGTGTGTGACTGTCAAAAAAAATAAAAAGGCAAATCTACAACATTAAATAACAAAATGGGGAACAGCTTAACTGAGAAAGCATTATAAGGTCTTGTCATTTTCAAGAAAAGGATAAATATACTGAATTGCTATAAGCTTTGTTTAGTAAACTTATACTGAAATGTTTATGTTCAAAATGAATGATAATTATTAAAATAGTATAAATATAATCATAAGTTACTGGTGGGAGACAAAATTCTTACAATAACTCATAACGGTGTTTGGCAATATCCACTGCTAAATCTATTCCTGCTTTATGACACAGGATTTCTGCTTCTGGGTATATGCTTAACAATCTGCCAAAACCATAAGAATTTTCATAATATAACCACCCATTGGAACTATCACAAATGTCCATTAACAATAGAATAAATAAGTGATGGTATATTCATAAAATGGACCAGCACACTAAAATAAAGAACAAGCAATTGCTATAGAGAACACGGATAACTTTCACAGCCTTAACGACGAGCCAGAGATAAGACTCAAAAAACTGTGTATAATATGATACAGTTTAGATACATTTCAGAAATATTGACTTCTGGAATGGTAAAGCATTCAAGGAACCCACTGTGACAAACACCAATGAAAATACTGACTAAGCAATTAAACTCAACCATTCTAGAAATCTAGAAATTCACGAAAGGAACGGAACAAACTCAAGTGTTTATTTACAAAAAACTCCAGAACCTCAGTAAGAACAGTGGAGTCTGTGGTGTTTTAATTGGGTCTGTACCTATCCCCCTTTCCTCCTCAGCTAGATGGCATGGTGATTAAGAAACGCTGTTAGTCTCATAGCCAACCTTAAGACCCCTTTTTGGACTCTTATTCATAGCTGTATCCCTAGAGCAGTCAATAGTTTGAACAAACTAGCAACTTCCTGAAAATTTTCGTGCCCACAGTTTTGTCATTATTTTATTGGACTCTGAGCTCAACTCTGCAAAAATAAAGCAAAAAACAAAACAACGAAACCACCACCTTCAGCACATTACTGAAAAACTAAAAATAATAACAGTTTGCTGGTAACACTGAAGCTGCTCAGGCTGTAATTTTAGTTGAGACAAACAAGAACCTGACAAAACACTTAAAAGGAAAACCTGAAGAAAGGGACAACCATAGGGAACTCTGAAAAGCCATCACATATTTGGGGGATTTAAAAGTCTGCATATAGGTGAAGGTCTGTATACACCCAAGAGAGAGAGGTCCAGGAGATAGCAAGGCCCTGTTGCTCTCTCTAGCTGACAGGAGACCCTCTTCAGGCAGGAAGTAAAAGCTAAAGCTGACTTGTAAGCTGCCTGAAGTTTAAAGGTGACTTCATCCACAGTTCTCCTTGAAACGAGTGGCTCAGGCATTTAGGAAACTTCTCATTGATCACTCATGATCAGCAAATTATACTGACCCAGAGATGACTTCTAGAAACCATATTTAAACATAAAACCTAGAATTTAAACACAGAAGAAAACTAGAAGAAGGATGTTGATTGACAAAAGAGGAAGAACTGAAATAAGACAAAAACACTTATGTGGAGTCTCAGATTGTAAGTCAGGGAGAACAGATTGAGGTAGCAACTTGAATCGTATCCTCCTGAGGAACAAAAAGTCAGGGTTTTTTAAAGAAAAAGGGGAATGCTTGCATACACTGTTTAAAAGGAAGTTTGATTGATGTTGATGGCAAAAAACTAATCTTGGCTGAATGTAATGGTTTCTAAGTCTATGACTAAGCAAAAGTCCATTACCGTAACAAGTTGCAGATGTTGTTCTTATATACTCCTTGGAATACTCGTCATTTGGCCTAGATCAAGAGTCCATGGTTCCAGTAGCTGAAAGCGTGCATAAGTCCCACCTTCTTAATGGCCTCCCAGCTCCATTTTAAAAATCCTTGACATAAGTGACTCCATTTTATGTTACATTTCACAGGAGTCATGGTAGTATACCTCAGTGAATAAAACAATCTAAAGAATTAGAACAGTAAAGTCACTGAACAAATATGTAGCAACGAGAACAACAGTAACAACAAATAGCAACAAAAACAACAAACTCTGATATAAAGTTGTTACAATATCTTATATAAAATGCCCAGTTTTCAACAAGAATTATGAGACATGCAAAGAAAGATGAAACTATAATGCATATACAGAATAAAAACAGCCAACACAAAATATCACTCAGGAAACCCAGATGTTGGACTTGGTAGAAAAAACATTAATTTGGCTCTTAAAAAATATTCTCAAAGAACTTAAAAATTAAAGTATGACAATTATGTTTCACCAAATAAAGGATATCAACAAAGATCTAAGCTTACAAAAAAAAAAAAAAAAAAAAGAACACAACAAAAATCCTGGAGTTAAAAATTATAACAAAAGAAATGAAAAAAAAAATTACTGGAGTGCCTCAATAGCAGATTTGAACTGGTAGAAAAATTAGCAAACTTGAAGACAAGTCAATTGAAATTACCCAGTTTGATGAAAAGAAAAAAAAGTAATGAGGAAAAATAAACAATGCTACAGATGACATGATAATCTATGTAAAAAATTCCAAAGAATTGACCAAAAAAAATAAATAAATAAATTCTGAAACTAATAAGTGGTTATAGGTCACAGGACAAAATTTGAAATTTGTAAAGATACTATTTAAAACATAAACCTAACTATAGGTATACATGATCTATATGTGAAAAATTATAAAATCTCTGATAAAAGAAACCAAAATCAAAGTAAATGGAGAAACATGCCATGTTTGTAACTGGAAGACTTATTAATGTGTCACTTCTCTTTTTACCAACTTGATATATAGATTCAACACAATCTCAATTAAAATATCAGCAAACTATTCTTTATATGGAAAGGCAAAAGACCAAAATAGTCAACACAATAATGAAAAAAAAGAACAAGTTTGAAAGACTCATGCTACCTGATTTCAAGACTTACTATATGTAAGATGGCCATGTATAGTATACTGTACTTACTATAACCCAGATGGTTCCTGATATTGGCAAATGAATAGACACATAAATAAATGGAACAGAACGGAGTTCAGAAAAACACACACGAATATAGCCACCTGCTCTTTGACAAAGGAGCAGAGGAAATTCAGTGGAGAAATGATAGTCTTTTCAACAAATAGTATTGGAATAATAATAATCACTATTCAAATAAATAAATAAATAAATAAATAATAAAAAAATGCAGACCTTTCACAAAAATTAACTCAAAATGAACTACAGACCTACAAGTAAAATCCAAAACTCTAAAAATTACAGAAAAAAACAAAGGAGAAAATCTATATGGCCTTGGTTTGGTAATGAGTTTTTTGATATGACTCCAAAAGCATGATCTACAAAAGAAAAAATTAATTTGGATTTTATTAAGATAAAAAATATCTGCTCTGCAAGACAGAACGAGACAATAGAAAGATAAAACAAACCACTAGCTGGGAAATATTTGCAAACCACATATTTGACAAAGGACTTGTATCCAAAATATAGAAAAAATACTTAAAATTCAATAAGTAAACAAAGCAACCTAATTTAAAAATGGACAATGAATCCCAACAGATAACTCACTAAAGATACACAGATACACAGATGACAAACAAGTACATGAAAAAATATGCAACATCATTAGTCATTAGGAAATTACAAATTAAAACCACTATACACATGTTAGAATGTCTAATATTAAAAAAATGATAAAACCAAATACTTATTAGTATGTGAAGCATCAGTAACTTTCATTCATTGCTGGTGAATGTTTATAGCAGCTTTATTCATAATCACTAAACAGTGTGAGTAACCAAGATGACCTTCAGTAGATAAATGGTTAAAAAAAAACTGTGATACAACCTATAACGGAATATCATTCAGTGATAAAAAAGAAATGAGCTATCAGGCCATAAAAAAAGATATAAAGGAACCTTAAATGTATATTGCTAAGTGAAAGAAACAAGTCTAGAAAGGCTATATACTGCATATTCAATTATATGACATTCTGGAAAAGGCAAAACAATAGAGACAGTAAACAGATAGTGGTAACTGGTACAACCACTCTAGAGAAGTATAAACGTTCCTCAAAAAACTGAAAATAAAACTACCCTACGATCCAACAATTACACTATTAGGTATTTACCCAAAGGATACAAAAATACAGATCCAAATGGGGTACATGCACCTCAATGTTTATAGCAGCATTATCAACAATAGCAATATCAACTCTAAAGAGAGCACAAATGTCCATCGACCGATGAATGGATAAAGAAGATATGAAAAGATATATAATGAAATATTACTTAGCCATCACAAAGAATGAAATCTTGCCATTTGCAATGATGTGGATGGAGCTAAAATGTATAATGCTAAGCAAAATAAGTCAATCTGAGAAAGACAAATACCATATGATTTCACTAAATTTGTGAAATTTAAGAAAAAAACATGAATATAAGGGAAAGAGAAGGGAAAGAGGAGAGGGAAGGAGGGTTGGAAAAGAGGAGAGACTCTTAAAGACAGAGAAAAAACTGAGGGTTGACGGAGGGTGGTGGGTAGGGAGATAGGCTAGATGGATGATGTGTATTAAGGAGGGCACTTGTTTTGAGCACTGGGTGTTGTAGGTAAGTGATGAATCAATGAACTCTACTCCTGAAATCAATATTGCACTGTATGTCTAAGTAAATAAAATTTAAAGAAAAAGATGGGGGTTGTCAGGAGTTCGGGGAGAGGGCTGAGTGGGTAAAACAAAGAAGATATTTAGGGTGGCAAAACTATTCTGCATAATACCATAATAGTTGGATACATGACATTAAGCATTAATCAAAACCCATGGATCTTTATAGTACGAAGAGTAAACCTTAATGTATTAAAATTAAAAAAATCATTTAATAGGTTTGGGGAGCTTGGGATGGAATCCAGACTGTGAAAGGAGAATATAACGGTATTATAAATGATTATATATACAATATAAAAACAATTGTATTATAAACAATCTCACTGAAGGGAATGGGAAGAAAAGTTGCTAAGTAACTTTGGATATGAACAAAGTCTGAAAGGCTTAAGGCAAAAGATTTGGACATAACACTACACTCCATTTGATAAATTTTTCTTTTGGGGATACAGGGTTAACAATATTAGATTTACTGATACTGATATGAATGTATACTGGAAATGAACAATTATGTGGCTCTTTATCTTGGCCTCATCCTGTTCTTATCAGTCATTGTCAGTGTCTTCAGTAATTAGTGTTCTGACACTCAAAGGGAAAAATGAAGAGGAAGGAAAAGAGAGGGACAGAGAGGAAACGAAAAAGACACAGAAAGATTGAGCAGAGAGTCGGGGCAGCGAGGGAGGGAGAAAAGAAGGAAGGGAGAAAGGAAGGAAGGAAGCTCTTTGTATATAGTGTTTAAGGGTACCTGGGGAAAAAAAAAGTTGCTACATTCAATTATTTTTCATAATGCTATCTGGTTTTTATAAATAATTTGAAATCTGTGTGACTATGTGTTCAACAGGGTGTATTTTGGCTAGGATGCGTTTGAATAGAGACAAGCTCTATATTTTATTCCTGGATTCACCACTGAATCATTGAATTAAATTGGATAAAGTCACTTCAATTTTGAGAGCCTCAAATTTGACTTCAATAAAATGAGAAGGTATCTCCTTTCCAAGGTCACCTCACCTTTTAAAGGGCTACACTCCATGTAATTCTAACTCTATATAGGTTCATGTTTCTTCTTTAGTGGATATAATACACCATAGAATTGAGATCAACCGATGGAGATAATTCTGAGGTTATTACTTTTATGTTCAGTCTTCATGTATTTGCCAGGAGCTACACAGTTCCTATGGATTCTAATTCCCCATTAATATAGGCTATAGTAATCAGCAGAGGGCAGTAGAACTCTGGGAATGAAAATAGTATCCCAGTATAAGCTCTGCACAGTTTGTTTCTGCATAATTATTATTGCATAGATTTCTTAACTTGTCTAGTTTATATAAAAACTCATGTGTAAATAAATATATGCATGTGTACCTTCAGTGAGTAATTAGAAATTAGCTATTGCTATTATAGCTATTATTATAATAAATATTTTGGTATAGCATTTTTCAAAACAGTTACCTAAACAAAAAATTTAATATATATCCAGCTTGAGGCTGTAAAACTCAGTAAGAATTGAGTTCCTGTCTAAAGAAGCCAAATTATTTCAATTACAGTAAGAATAATGAAAGTGGTTGTTTTCATCAAGTAGATAAGAATGTTCATGTTAGTAAAATAGATATATAAGTAGTTACATAAAGTTTAAAATTCAAAATAAGCATGCCTCCCTTTAGGAATTCTTTTAAGTTTATTTATTTTGAGGGAAAGAGTGCACAAGCAGGGGAGGGGCAGAGACAGGAAGAGAGAGGGGAGACAGAGAGAATCCCAAGCAGAATCTCTGTCAGTGCAGAGCCCAATGCGAACCATGAGATCATGACCTGAGCCGAGATCAAGAGTCAGAAGCTTAGGGGCGCCTGGGTGGCGCAGTCGGTTAAGCGTCCGACTTCAGCCAGGTCACGATCTCGCGGTCCGTGAGTTCGAGCCCCGCGTCGGGCTCTGGGCTGATGGCTCGGAGCCTGGAGCCTGTTTCCGATTCTGTGTCTCCCTCTCTCTCTGCCCCTCCCCCGTTCATGCTCTGTCTCTCTCTGTCCCAAAAATAAATAAACGTTGAAAAAAAAAAATTAAAAAAAAAAAAAAAAGAGTCGGAAGCTTAAATGACTGAGCCACTCAGGTGCCCCTAGGAATTGTCGTTTTAAGTTCCTCTTTCATTTTGTATCATCTGTGAAGGATCAGAAACGAGGGAACAAGAAAAAGAAGAAAGAAAATCCTCATTTTGGGGCTACATCCTAGACAACTTACTCTTAAAGGTGTTACATGTAAATTTTGGGAAAAAAATTATTTTTATTTCTATTTAATTCTTTGTATCATAGCTTTATTGATGTATAATTTACATACATAAAAATATACATTTTAAAAGGATGTGGTCCCATAAAAGATTCACCCAACTAAAGAATGCACAAATAACCTTGTAGAACATTTCTATCACGCCAAAAGTTTCTTACATGCCTCTTTAATAGATTTATGGTAATGCAATTTATATAAATGGGATCATGCAATATACACTTTGTGTGTGTGTGTGTGATTGGTTTCTTTCTCTAAGCACAGTGTTTTTAAGACATGCATAAGATAGATATCATGCTCCTACTTATGGCTGAGGAATATTCCTTTAAATGGATATACCACAATTTGCTTATCTTTCTACCTGTTGAACATTTGGGTCATTTCGGTTTTGGAATATTATAAACCAAGCTTCCAAGAACATTTATGTACAACTCTTTGGCTGGATATAAATTTTTATATCTTTTGGGTAAATACCTACAAGTACAATCACTGGGTACTATGGAAGGTGCTCATTAACTTTATTAGAAACTGAGCAATTGTTTTTTTTAAATACTTGTACTAGTTCTCATTACCACCAGCAATGCATTAGAACTCCAGTTGGCCCACAGTCTCACAAACAGTGGATATTGTCAGTCGTTTTAATTTCAGCCTTTCTATGATGTGTGTAGTGACATTTCATTGCATTTATAATATTATTCCTTGATCAATGATATTAAACATCTAAAAAATATCTTTTTATTTTGACCATTTGTTCAGCTTCTTTTACGAAGTGTTCAAATCATTTGCCTCTTTTTGGGAAGGTGGCTACTTATTTTTGTGTTCAACTATAGGAGTTCTTTATAGATTCTTTTACATATTCGTAGGTATTATTGCTTTTTTATACATTTTTGATAACAATTTGTATCAAGCAGAAAGCAGAATGATTTGACATTCCTTGTCATTTGCAAATATCAGAAGTATTTTCTCCCAGTCTGGTAACATGGTTTCTCATTCTCTTAACTGTCTTTAAAAGAACAGAAATGATTAATTCTGATAAAGTACAGTTTACGGAGTTCTTCTTATTTAATTTATGCACTCGGGTTTATGACCAGATCAGTGATCTGATCTAAAAAATATTCACTTACTCCATTGTCATAAATACTGTTTTCTTCCTGCAGGTTTAGAGTTTTAGGTGTTACATTTAGGAATGTGATCTATTTTGAATTAATTTTTATGTAGGTTGTGAAGTAAGAGTTGACATGTATTGCTCTCCTTCTGGATATCCAGTTGTTCTGAAACCATTTGTTGAGAAGACTACCTCTTCTCTTTCAATTATTTTGGCACCTTGTTGGTCTATTTCTACAATATCTATTTTGTTCCAACTAACTTTATTTTGATCCCATGGCCAATACCAACACTGTCTTACTTACACAACTTTATAGCAGTAGTTCTCAACTGGGAATGATCTGGACTGCAGGGGACATTTGGCAATGTCTGGAAACATTTTTTGTTGTCACAAATACAGAGGGTAGGACGAGTGCCTGGGTGGCTTACTTCTGTGAGTGTCTGACTCTGGATTTCGGCTCAGGTCACGATCTCCAGGTCCATGGGTTCACGCCCCATATCAGGCTCTGCGCTGGCAGTGAGGAACCTGCTTGATTCTCTCTCTCTCTCTCTCTCTCTCTCTCTCTCTCTCTCTCTGCCCTTCCCCTGCTCTCTTTATCTCTCAAAATAAATAAACTTAAAACACACACACACACACACACACACACACACACACACACACACACAACAACTACAGGAAGTAGAAGATGCTACTAGAGGCCAAAGACACTGATAAGCATCCCACAATGCACAAGAAAGTTCCAGGCAAGAATTATTTAACCCAAAATATCAACTGTGTCCAGGTTAAGAAAGCTTCTTTATAGTAATTTTTAAAAGCAGTTAATGTAAATCCCCCAACACTGTTGATTTTCAAAATTATCCTGGCTTTGTTAAGTTTATTATAGTTCCTTATAATTTTAAAATCAGCTTGTAAGTTTAAAAATAAAAAATCTAGAAGGATTTAAATTGAGATTTTGTAGATTCACTTTCAGGGAAACTGAAATCTTAATAGCCCTGAGTCTCCTAATTAATGAACATGACTTATCTCTCCATATATATAGAATTCTTTAATTGATTTCAACCAATGTATTTTAGGTTGCAATGTACATGTCTTGCATATATTTTTATTAAATTAGAGGGGCGCCTGGGTGGCGCAGTTGGTTAAGCGTCCGACTTCAACCAGGTCACGATCTCGCGGTCCGTGAGTTCGAGCCCCGCGTCGGGCTCTGGGCTGATGGCTCAGAGCCTGGAGCCTGTTTCCGATTCTGTGTCTCCCTCTCTCTCTGCCCCTCCCCCGTTCATGCTCTGTCTCTCTCTGTCCCAAAAATAAATAAACTTTGAAAAAAAAATTTTGTTTAAAAAAATAAATTAGACTAAATATTTCATTTTCTTTCATGCTTTTATGAGGGCATATTAAGGACTGCCTGGGTGGCTTAGTTAGTTAAGCATCTGACTTCAGCTCAGGTCATGATCTCATGCCTCATGAGTTCAAGCCCCACATCAGGCTCTGTACTAACAGCTTGGAGACTGCTTTGGATTCTGTGTCTCCGTCTCTCTCTCTCTCTCTCTCTCTCTCTGCCCTACCTGCTCACACACACACTCTCTCTCTCAAAAATAAACATCCAAAAAAAAAAAAGAATAAAATTTGTTTAAAAAAGGGCATATTTATTTTTACATTTCATTCATGAATAGTTAGAATATTCATACTTAATATAATTGCTTCTTCTGTGTTGACCTGGTACCTTTGATTGTTTTAAATTTACTTATTTCTAAAAGCTTTTTAATATATTTTTTAAGATTTTCTTTTCTTACAATTTTTTTTAATGTTTATTTTTGGGAAACAGAGCATGAGTGGAGGAGGGGCAGAGAGAGAGGAAGACACAGAACCACAGCAGGCTCCAGGCTCTGAGCTGTCAGCACAAGCGCGACACAGGGCTTGAACTCACAAGCCACGAGATCATTAGCTGAGCTGAAATTGGACACTTAACCAACTGAGCCACCCAGGTGCCCCTATTTCTTAGGATTTTTAATGTCTAGATATCATGACAGGTTATTTTTCCTTTTCAACCTCTTTTTGTTTCTTACTGTTTCTTTGTTTCTTACAGATTCTTATTGAATCCTATTGTTTCTTATTCTTGTACACTACATTGGCGAGGCCCTTTAGTTCAATAACGAATAGATATGATCCCAGTGAACATAACTCTCATTTTGCTTAGGAGAAAACATTTAATACTTCACAAAATATGATGTCTGGTGCAGGTTTTTTTTTTTTTTTTTTGTAGGTGACCTTTATCAGATTTAGGAAGCTTCCTTCATTTCAAGCTCGCTGAGAGTTTTTGGTTTTCTTTTGTTTTGTTTTGTTTAATAACGAATAGGTACTGAATGTTGGCAAGTGCCTTTCTGCCATCTACTGAGATGGTCTTAGTTTTCTCCTTTTTTCTGTTCATATTATGAATTATACTGACTGATTTTGAATGTTAAGCCAAATATGCATCCTTGGAATATTCCTACTTGGTCATGATGTATTATGCTTTTTACAAAGCATTTAATTTAATTAGCTAAAATGTTGTTAAGGACTGTGTGTCGATATCCCTAAGATTTTCAAAGTTTTTTGCTTTCCTGTCATATCTTGGTCTGTTTCTGGAATTATGACAGTACTGACCCCCCAAAATTAGTTGGTAAATATTGTTTTCTCTTTTGTTTTTAATCACGTTTGCATAAGATTGCCACTAATTTTTCCTAAAAGAATTCAACAGTGAAGCTATGTTCTTTCTAAGAAGATACTAATTGTGAAGTTGATTCCATACAAATACATACGCACCCACACATATACACTATTACTGAGTTTCTATTGCTTCTTTTTCAAGTTTTGATTATTTGAATCTATCATTTATCTATTTCAAGTTATAAAATTGCCATAAACTTGTTCATAATGTTCTATAATAAAAAAGACTAACTCTATTTGTTGACGTATGAGTCCTGACAGCTTTTAAACCTCAGCCCGTTGCGTTTCCCGCTTGCCTCATAATGAGCCTGTATGCTTCCTCCTTTGATAGCAACGGGAATTTCAAACCATGCAAGCCCTTACCTACACAGGGGACCCTCATCCCAACCCCATCCCATCACCACAATTAAAAACAAAAATCAAGTCAGTCTCCTTTTCGTGCTCTCTCAAACCATTTTCAAATAGCTTGGGTTCCTTCTCTGCTCTCCCCAAAAGCTTCATCACGCAAGTAATAAACATTTTCGTATCTTCTTGGCATGCATATGGCATCATCAGTCTTGACATCTGAACGAAATTTTGTATAGTATCCATACTTCTTCTGAAGAGTGATTATAATATATCTGCTTACTATTTTTTTAAAGTTTCTGAAATCTGTATTGTTGTCATGTTTTCACTCCTCAAAATTGGTCTACATAAAGATTGATCAATTTTGTCCATCTTTGTAAAGAACTACTTTTGGGTTTAGTTTCTCTATTCCTTCTCCATGTTTTAGTTAATTGCTGCTCTTTATTACTTTCTGTACGTATTCTGAGATTACTTTATACTTCTTTTTTTCTCATTATTTAACCTGTAATCTTATGTTTATGTTGTTCTTTTTTTTTCTTTTTTTTAAATGCTTATTTTTGAGAGAGGGGGAGGGACAGAGAGAGATGAAGACACAGAATCCAAAGCAGGCTCCAGGCTCTGAGCTGTCAGCACAGAGCTCGACTCCAGGCTCGAACTCACAAGCCAAACCCTGAGATCATGACCTGAGTCAAAGTAGAACGCTTAAATGACTGAGCCACCCAGGAGCTGCTGTTCTCTTTTTTCTAATACAAGTAATTATCATAATGCAGTTATTTCATATATTTTGTTTACTTTCTAGTTATTTATGGCAGGATGGCAAGCACACTACCTTTTACTCCATTACAAAAAAGAAGTAGAAGTCCTCTCATTGCATTAATTTTCTTTTGTTGCATTAATTTTTAATAAATCTAAAAAAAATTCTTGTTTATGCTTCATACTTCCCAAGTGGAGCTTGTTTTAGTTAACTCAGTCATCATGCTACTATAAAAAAACTAAGTTGTTCAAATTTAAGAGATACTCTGATGGACTGTCTCAAAGAGAATTTTTGCAGATTGTCTTTTTGAAGTTATTTAATGGCAGGCATTTTTTTTTTATTTATATATGAAATTTATTGTCAAATTGGTTTCCATACAACACCCAGTGCTCATCCCAAAAGGTGCCCTCCTCAATACCCATCACCCACCCTCTCCTCCCTCCCACCCCCCATCAACCCTCAGTTTGCTCTCAGTTCTCAACAGTCTCTTATGCTTTGGCTCTCTCCCACTCTAACCTCTTTTTTTTTTTTTCCTTCCCCTCCCCCATGGGTTCCTGTTAAGTTTCTCAGGATCCACATAAGAGTGAAACCATATGGTATCTGTCTTTCTCTGTATGGCTTATTTCACTTAGCATCACACTCTCCAGTTCCATCCACGTTGCTACAAAAGGCCATATTTCATTTTTTCTCATTGCCACGTAGTATTCCATAGTGTATATAAACCACAATTTCTTTATCCATTCATCAGTTGATGGACATTTAGGCTCTTTCCATAATTTGGCTATTGTTGAGAGTGCTGCTATGAACATTGGGGTACAAGTGCCCCTATGCATCAGTACTCCTGTGTCCCTTGGATAAATTCCTAACAGTGCTATTGCTGGGTCATAGGGTAGGTCTATTTTTAATTTTCTGAGGAACCTCCACACTGCTTTCCAGAGCGGCTGCACCAATTTGCATTCCCACCAACCGTGCAAGAGGGTTCCCGTTTCTCCACATCCTCTCCAGCATCTATAGTCTCCTGATTTGTTCATTTTGGCCACTCTGACTGGCGTGAGGTGATATCTGAGTGTGGTTTTGATTTGTATTTCCCTGATAAGGAGCGACGCTGAACATCTTTTCATGTGCCTGTTGGCCATCCGGATGTCTTCTTTAGAGAAGTGTCTATTCATGTTTTCTGCCCATTTCTTCACTGGGTTATTTGCTTTTCGGGTGTGGAGTTTGGTGAGCTCTTTATAGATTTTGGATACTAGCCCTTTGTCCGATATGTCATTTGCAAATATCTTTTCCCATTCCGTTGGTTGCCTTTTAGTTTTGTTGGTTGTTTCCTTTGCTGTGCAGAAGCTTTTTATCTTCATAAGGTCCCAGTAATTCACTTTTGCTTTTAATTCCCTTGCCTTTGGGGATGTGTCGAGTAAGAGATTGCTACGGCTGAGGTCAGAGAGGTCTTTTCCTGCTTTCTCCTCTAGGGTTTTGATGGTTTCCTGTCTCACATTCAGGTCTTTTATCCATTTTGAGTTTATTTTTGTGAATGGTGTGAGAAAGTGGTCTAGTTTCAACCTTCTGCATGTTGCTGTCCAGTTCTCCCAGCACCATTTGTTAAAGAGACTGTCTTTTTTCCATTGGATGTTCTTTCCTGCTTTGTCAAAGATGAGTTGGCCATACGTTTGTGGGTCTAGTTCTGGGGTTTCTATTCTATTCCATTGGTCTATGTGTCTGTTTTTGTGCCATAATGGCAGGCATTTTAACATTACTGGATATTTCTTCTTATGTATTTTATACCCAGATTGTTACCATTTTTTCTTTTCAGAATTGAGGGCCAAATTTATTATCCTATGATTGGAATTCTTGAATCTCTCCATGGACTTACCTTTTTGTTTTATTAAAGAAAGCTGTCTAGAACAGTGATCATTTTATTACTGGTATTGTCCACCTTTTACAAGAACAAGTTATGCTCTAGAGAAGACCACAAAGTTGGACACTTGAGACTATTTGATTTTTGATAGGAGACTGGATGGTACAAGAGAGTCTGAAGTAGTTACTGAATATTCTGCTACTACTATTGTCCCTTTTTATTTTAAAAATAAGACCCCTCAATGAACACTATTAAACCAGGATTTGTCAGGGGATTATCCAAAATATCCATTCTGTTTATGGATATTTCCTTAAACTTGAGAAAAACAATCTGGGCTTCTCCTTTACTAGTGAGGACTAAGAGACTTAGTGTATCGAAAATGTTAATTTGATGGTAAGATGAGAAAACTAGACTTCACAATAGGTAATAAACTAGTTTGCTGTTTTCATTTAGCAACACAGAGTGTACGGTATGTAGAACTCTCATATTTAAAGGTAGTCTTCATTTAAAATCTGATAATGTTTTGATGGTTTAGTTGAGGCTGCAGATTCTCTGAGGCAAATGAAAATAAACAATGGTTACTGGATCAAGATATGGTCTATAATAAGCATATGTCTTTAGTTTGTGCTAAGTTTTTTACTTGATAGTCCTAAATCATGTCTAACATGTTCATGTACATGCAGAAAAAAAAGTTTAAGATAATCAGGAAAGACTCATCTGAATTCGTGCAGACTCATTTCTTCTCACTGCCTTTTGCCCTGGGATTATAGGTTACTTCTTGAATTATGCATATTGATGTCCATATCAGCTATATTACAGACCTTCTAAAAATAATCCTTCTGTGGTAAATTTTATCTGGTAGCCCTGTTAGAAAGTGGATTCCTATTTATTTATTAAATAGTCAGGAGTCATGTAACAGAGAATCAAGTGGTGTGCTTATAATAATAATCTCAAAGTACAATTACAGGTTGGCACTAAAACATTTAGGATTGTAGAAATGTCCACTACTTAAATGGTTGTAGTAAATAATGGCAAAATATGTTCACTTCTCCTGAAGACTTGTACTACAGAATGTATACATTCAGCGCTGTCTTTTATTATCTTCTGGCTCCACCAGACGTTTTTACTATAAGCAAAAATACCTTTTCCTCTCTTTCATACTTACTACCATTCAATTTGCTTTATTTCATCATTTGTAGATAATATGAAATTTTGCTCTGTAGGAACTGATGTTCTACGGTGGTGAAATTAATAAAATATGTAATGACACACATATTTTCAAGAAGATATTAATGGCCATTTACATTTATAGGTAATTCTTCTTGGGAGCCTACAGAGGAAACAGAATTGTTGAAAACCAGTCTCTCTTATGAGTGAAATCACAGACACAGTTTGGATACCCACCCTTCTGCTTCTTACCAAGTGTGGGAGGTTGTGTCTTCCAGTGACTCTTCTGTTTGTAAAATCTATGTCTCTCCATAGGCTCTCAATTCTAAGAAATCAGAGGACCTTTTGGTCTTGTTTTTATTTTGAAGGTTGACAGTTTATCTGGAGGACCTTAAGTGTTTTTAATTTTGGCTAATTTACTTTCTGAGGCTATTGGAAAAAAAATGTTATAGCCAAATGTGAGAGAGCATCTAGCAATTTCCTATTATAATTTTATTTTTTTAATATGAAATTTATTGTCACATTGGTTTCCATACAACACCCAGTGCTCATTCCAAAAGATGCCTTCTTCAATGCCCATCACCTACCCTACCCTCCCTCCCACCCCACCATCAACCCTCAGTTTGTTCTCAGTTTTTAAGAGTCTGTTATGCTTTGGCTCTCTTCCACTCTAACCTCTTTTTTTTTTCCTTCCCCTCCCCCATGGGTTTCTGTTAAGTTTCTCAGGATCCACATAAGAGTGAAACCATATGGTATCTGTCTTTCTCTGTATGGCTTATTTCACTTAGCATCACACTCTCCAGTTCCATCCACGTTGCTACAAAAGGCCATATTTCATTCTTTCTCATTGCCACATAGTATTCCATTGTGTATATAAACCACAATGTCTTTATCCATTCATCAGCTGATGGAATTTAGGCTCTTTCCATAATTTGGCTATTGTTGACAGTGCTGCTATAAACATTGGGGTACAAGTGCCCCTATGCATCAGTACCCCTGTATCCCTTGGGTAAATTCTTAGCATGCTATTGCTGGGTCATAGGGTACATCTATTTTTAATTTTTTGAGGAACCTCCACACTGTTTTCCAGAGTGGCTGCACCAGTTTGCAGTCCCACCAACAGTGCCAAGAGGGTTCCCGTTTCTCCACATCCTCTCCAGCATCTATAGTCTCCTGATTTGTTCATTTTGGCCACTCTGACTGGCGTGAGCTGGTATCTGAGTGTGGTTTTGATTTGTATTTCCCTGATGAGGAGCGACGTTGAGCATCTTTTCATGTGCCTGTTGGCCATCCGGATGTCTTCTTTACAGAAGTGTCTATTCATGTATTCTGCCCATTTCTTCACTGGATTATTTGCTTTCTCGGGTGTGGAATTTGGTGAGCTCTTTATAGATTTTGGATACTAGTCCTTTGTCCGGTATGTCATTTGCAAATATCTTTTCCCATTCCGTTGATTGCCTTTTAATTTTGTTGACTGTTTCCTTTGCTGTGCAGAAGCTTTTTATCTTCATGAGGTTCCAACAGTTCATTTTTGCTTTTAATTCCCTTGCCTTTGGGGATGTGTCAAGTAAGAAATTGCTGCAGCTAAGGTCAGAGAGGTTTTTTCCCGTTTTCTCCCTAGGGTTTTGATGGTTTCCTGTCTCACATTCAGGTCCTTTATCCATTTTGAGTTTATTTTTGTGAATGGTGTAAGAAAATGGTCTAGTTTCATTCTTCTGCATGTTGCTGTCCAGTTCTCCCAGCACCATTTGTTAAAGTGACTGTCTTTTTTCCATGGATATTCTTTCCTGCTTTGTCAAAGATTAGTTGGCCATACGTTTGTGGATCTAGTTCTGGGGTTTCTATTATATTCCATCGGTCTATGTGTCTGTTTTTGTGCCAATACCATGCTGTCTTGATGATTACAGCTTTGTTGTAGAGGCTAAAGTCTGGGATTGTGATGCCTCCCACTTTGGTCTTCTTCAAAATTACTTTAGCTATTCGGGTCTTTGTGGTTCCATACAAATTTTAGGATTGCCTGTTCTAGCTTTGAGAAGAATGTTGGTGCAATTTTGATTGTCCTATTATAATTTTAGGTGTAAGCTTAGTTACAAAGGACAGAAAAGGTTTCCATTTATTTTTTCTCATGTATCTACTACAGAATCTCTTTTGAAAACTAGTCTAATTTTAAAATCTCTTATTGATTTACCTCTATTTTGTTTGCAACTTTGAATTTTTTGTTCCATGTACTGTAAGAGAAAAAATTCTGAAATGGCTTTATGAAGTGAATTTCATATTATTCCCTTGGTCTTTCATGGATATTTTTAAAACATGCACAACTGGGTTAGTAGGGTTTCCTCCTAGTCTTTCCCATCTTCCTACCTCTGCCTATGTTTCCTCATATGAAAGGCTGACAATTAAGTACTTGCTGGTACATATCTGGTAGTTCAGGATGATAAGTACCTAAGACAATTCTCAATTTTTCAGAAAACTTCTGCCTAAATTCATGAGGTTAAAAAAAGAGAAAATGTATTGATGGACCTCAAATTGTGTCTAGATCAGAGTTATCTGCTTCTGTAAATGAGCCTTCTTTCCTTGCAGCAGTTTTAAGGGGATACGGTACAACATGGCTGCTCTTTTTATGAGAAAAGTGGTAAGGAAAAGGCAGCCCATTTAAGAAGTTAGAGGCAGGAAAAAAGATGTAAGTGGATTATGAAGGTAAAGTAGAGAAAGATGCAAGAGAAGTTTCAGAAGATTTGGAAAGTTTTGAAACAGTCTATTGAGTGGTTTTGAGGCTTCGGATATCAATTAAAGAGGTGACCTCTAAATATTTGGCATTACTTTTAATTTTCTGGCTTTCTTCAAAAGTATAATAATTGTGAAACATTAAAATTCCTCAAAATTATTTTTTGTTTCTAATATCTAAACCTTTTACCAAGGAAAATACAGTATCTGGGAATATAGTGGGAGTTTAAGAAAGATGCATGAATAATGCCAGAAAGTTGTGGCAGCTTTGATGTACACAAACCCATATATACAAGAGAGAACCTCTAAAATCTGTTACATGTGTTTGTTTATAAATGATATTCTATGTTACCCAACCCCAAGCAAAGGGTAGGAAGAGGCCTGCAAATAATGATGCAATAATCACTGACCAGGGAATATGAATTAAAGTGACATTTTTCCACAAATTGACAAAATAGCAAGTGAATTCACGAGTTCGAGGGCAGTGAAGGCAGGATTTGACCAGTCATCTTAGCCCAATTTAACCCTATAGTCTAATGGACCTCTAATTGTTATTCTTCGAGGCTGATTTAGATTATACTGGAGGTTTACCCAGCTGGTATCTCTAACCATTCCCTATGAAGCACCCATTGATTCAATTTACATAAGACAATCCATAAAAAATAAAAACCATGAGATAGGTCTTTTTTTATGAAGAGAAAGAAAAAAATTAAAAGCAATTGCTGAGTATATTGTGGTACAAGTATTTAAAAAACAGTGCACCATCAAACCAAAACATTTAGTAGTTTTATAAAATAAAACTACTTAGAAACAAATTCTAGGATAAAAACATAAATTTAGCAATGAGAGATGAGTGAAACAAAAGCTCAGATCATTGTTGAAATAGTTGTACCTGGCAGCAAATCCAGAGGACAAATGAAATTTGGGTACAAAACCCCAGGTATATTTGTTGGTCTAAAGATCCTAGGTCACCTTGTCAAGTAAAGTTCTTCAAAACTATTTTGGAGAAATCTACATAATTGTAAAAGAATGAAACTTCAACTCAAACTCTTAAACCAAAGAGTTTGATTTGATTTAGTGCTGACTTAAGTAAAGAGGGCTATACTGATCAGATTAATGTAAATTACTAATTTTATATAAGTCTTTGGAGAGGAGAGTGTTTCAAGTCACATTTTTATGGGAACAAGAATGAATTGACATCAGCCATAGAACCATATTTTGTGTTAGTTACAGAAGCTTGATTTGTGTTGATTGCAGACTCAGTGATTAAATGTCAGTCTTAGAAGCATGATCACTGGAGTGACTTGACTGTCAACTGCATGACTTTCAAGACATAAAGCTATTAGTAAGTGATTGGCTTTCAGAAGTATGTTCACTGAAGCAAGTTTTCATTGCTCAATTATATAGATTTAAATCCAGTTTTGAGTTTTACTTGTCACCATGGCTATAGAATAATTATTGGTTTATTAGACCGATAGAAAAGCAGTTCTGGGAATTCATTTCTTTCCCTATGACAATAAAACAATCTGCTTTTTTTTTTCTAGAAAGGCACTTTTGTGTTTTCTTTGTTTTTTTCTCTATTTTTCTTTTTTAATGTTTTACAACACTCTATATCAGTGGTTCATCCTATTTTTGTATTTCCCCAGGTCCCATGTGATAAATGATAAAAACAAGGTAGGACCCAAACCCCAGGAGACAAGTAATAAGAGGACAGAATATTTGATGTATTTGAGGTACTACTCTAAACACTTTATATGTGCTATAGAATTTAATTCTTTCAACATCCCTAAGAGACAGACATTGTCATTTTCTTTCTATATATTATAAACTGGGAAAGAAAAGTGAAGTACTTTGAATAAGTTCACATAGCTAGTAAGTGGCAGGGTAGACCTTAAAGGGTCTGAATCCAGAGCTGCTTCTAATTATCCACTGCACATACAGACTCTGAAGATAGGAACTCCTAATAGAGGGATATATATTTATTCCTCTCTTTGAATACCTTTCAATTTGTCTATAAATTGAATGATTTCAATATTTCTATAAATATTTATCTATAATTATATATCATACAGGATGTCTGTAACTACATTTACATGTAGTTACATAGCTAAAGTTAGATAAAGAACTTTATTTCAGAGACTATTTCAAAGTCCAGATTAACTTCCATCTATAGATTGAGCCAGGTACTGTAGACCTCTCATCAGGCATTTGCACGTACTCATTCTACTTTTTAAAAAGTGACTTCATTTCTAAGTTTGCTTGGTAAAGTTTTCTTATCCTTCAGATGAGAGTTCAAGCTTTTTTCTTCTTTTAACTTCTCTGAATTTTCAACTCCTTTTATCTCAAGGCATTTTATACCTGTTTTCCATCAGACTTGAACCAGTTATACTTCATATTTAAGTGCTTGATTAGTATCACTGAGAACTATGTAATCATTGTAGTGGTTTTGTACTGTGGGACATTAAGCTGGAACCACATTTCCCAGAATCCCCTTCTCTGAATGTGTCCAGATTAAAATTGTGCAGAAGTCATTTTTCCTCTGAAAATTGGTGAAGGGCCAAGCATGACCAAGGCTCACCCATACCGTTGCTGATTTGTTGGCTCATCTTGTTGACAGGCGGTAGTAGTCAGTTCTTCAGCTCCTTCAATTTCTCAAGTCTTGAGCCAGGTCCATGTGTATCTTCATGACCAATGAACCAGCATCCCCTTCAGGTCACCATGTAACCCAATTTAGAAGCATAAGAAACACACAAGTATGGGAGTTTGTTAAGAGGTGCATGCAAGGTCTAATCCCTAAAATTAGTTCCTTGTTCTCTGTGTGTCATAGTGGTTCTGCTTCTCTGATGGGGATATGATATGCCTATTCAAGACATGGATCCTTTCCCATTTTAATCTTGGTGATCTTCCAGTGATCTTACACTGGTGAACTTGTAGGAACTTGCAGTTTCCTGCATGCCCAAAAAATATTTTTGCTGGAATAAACAAATCCATACCCACTCACTCTTAGTATTCTTAATAGGCACGAAGCAAATACTGCCATCATTCAATTTAACTGGCTCCATTTCAACCAAGATAATCTTGTGCTCCTGAAACCTGATTATTCAAACCAATAGAACAGAATTAGAAGGGTTACTGGAGACAAAGGATGGTGTAGCCACAAGACCAATGTCTCCTTTCTTCTTGATTCAATTGCCTCAGTAACCATCTGCCTCTCATGACAGTGAAGTTTTAGTTATCCTCTTAAAACTGATTTATGTTTAAATTTAAATCAATTATACCATACAATGACTATACAGTGATATAATTGGGCATGTTGTTAAACAAGTTAAATTTGTCCATGAAATGTAACTTTGAAAATGAGATGTGTATTTTAATGAATGACAGAGCTGAGGATGAACTTTATACTGAATCTCTAATGTAGATCTATGGCATTTTCTTTTAGATAAACATGGTAAGAACCTGAGGAGTTATTTTCTTTGAAATTAATGCCATGGTGAATATTATCATTATTATCACCATAAACAGTTAAATCAAATTAGAAATGAGAAATAAACTTTACCCATTGTATTCCTAATTTAATTTAAAACACAAACTAGAAACATAGTTTGAAACACATAAATACAGGTATCAAGTGGAATGTCTAACCATTCCCTGTTTTCAACTGATATATGAATACATTTTAATATCTAAAAGAAAAAAATAGCAAATATTTGCCAGATTTAATAATCCTTTTCAGAAAAATATGGAATGAGTATTCTACAGGCCCTTTCTTTGTGAACATAAATCCCCCCTCATAAATGTACTTAATAAATCCCCTGTGAAAATGAATAACTAACCTAGTTAGCCATTTAACCAAAATATTCTTGCTCATCACCTCCACAGTTTTGCTGAGGAGAATGACAGAAGGTAAGATCTGATAGTATTTTAAAATTTCCTCTATGTTAACTTTTCCTTAAATCAAAAAGAAGGGCTTGTCATTAGTCTTCTGGAGTAGACAGAAATAATAGGGAGAATATAAATTATTCATATTACCCTTTATATTTTAGAGGATGTTAAATATTCTCTATTTTGAGTAGACTTGAGACTAACATAGCAACAATTGTTATTATAGTGATTGCAGTTTTAGTAAAATGTATCTGACACTCAATCTTACATGAATATCCCCACAATCCAGTTCTAATAAATTGATTTATTAATTGATATTTCAAAATTGATCAAGAACCAAAGAAGATACACAGATGAGAAATAAGTATATGAAAAGATGTTCAACATTGTATGTCACTAGGGAATTACAAATTAAAACAATGAGATCCTAGTACACTATTAGAATGACCAATATCCAAAATACTGACAACACCAAATGCTGCTGAGGATATGGAGCGACAGGAACTCTTATTCTTTGCTTGTGGGAATAAAAAATAGTACAACCACTCTGGAGGACAGTGTAGCAGTTTTCTACAAAAATTCTTACCATATGATCCACCAATCACAGACCTCAGTATTTACCCAAATGAATTGGAAATTTACATCTACACAAAAACCTGTATGTGTACAAACATGGATGTTTACAGCAGCTTTATTCATGACTGACAAAATTTGGGGGCAACAAAAATGTCCTTCAGTGATGAATGCATAAATAACCTATGGTACATCCAGACAATGGAATAGTATTCAGCACTAAAAAAGATATGAGGTACCAAGCAATGAAAAGACCTGAAAAAAACTTAAATGTATATTACTAAGTGAAAGAAGCCAACTTAAAAAGTCTACATATTGTATGATTCAGACCATATGACATTATGGAAAAGGCAAAACAATGGAGTTAGTAAAAAGAATACTGGGTACAGAGCACAGATTTTTAGGGCAATGAAACTATTCTGTATGATACTACCATGATGGATACATGTCATTATACATTTGACAAAACCCATAGAATCTATAACATCAAAAGTAAACCCTAAAGTAGACTATAGACTTTGAGTGATAATAATGTATCAATGTATGTTCACTGATTGTAACAAATGTACCACTCCAGTGCCAGAGGTCATAATGTGTGTGTTTGGAGGGGGGTGGGGGGGAAGGTATAGGAACATTTTATGTACTTTCCTCTCATTTTTGCTGTGAACCTAAAACTTCTCTAAGAAGTAAAGTTTTTTAATTTAAAAAAAGTAGTCCAGATTTGATATGACACTAAAGTTAGCTTGTAAATATATCTTGCTTTTATTCAATATGTAAATATATTGCATTGGGCAATAATTGTGATTAGATTCACAAATTACTGACATGATAATATTTGATTATGGGTATTCCAACTTTTACTATAGAGATTCGAATGGTACCAATGCTATGGTTCAAAAATCTTGGGTTCTGAACTAAATATTGTGCTTTATATTTTAAAATCAAAGATGATTTCTAAATATTTTTTCCCTAAATCTAAATTAACTTGTAATAAAAGTCTAGAGATATTCTCCTTTCCAGTGTTCCATTTCATTACTAGTGTTTAGTTATTTTAATGTTCCTCTGAAATTTTTTCAGGCCTTCAGATGTGAGAAAACTATCCACTGGGATGAGAATAAGGTTTCTGACAGAAGATACTTCATAACAAATGGAATTGTCTTGGATCTACTGTTCTTATACTCATCTTGCACCACAATTAAGTTAATTATTCCCTTTCATTTTTGTTACTCCTGCCCTCCCCCCACCATCTACAATACACATATACACACATACTACAAAGTATTTTCTCTTTACTTTCTGAAAATCATCCTCTATACAGAATTCCTTGACAGTGCTTTTTCCTCATTCTTTCTCTTCCCTGTGTCTTACTGTTTCTTTCTCTCTTTCCCTCCTTGTGAGATTTCCCTCAAACTGCCTCTTATAAGTTGTTGTTCCTAGTAGCTCTCTCATCAGGTGCTAACTGTGCCAAAATTTTATTTTCCTTAGTTTCATATTTTAAGATATATCTTCATTCAAATGTAGTAAAACTTTGAAAGGCAGGAAGTCAGCTCAATGGAAAAATTCTTTGTTTCAAAAAATATGACATAAAGGCCTTCTTTGGATACATAGAAGTTACAGAAAAACACAGTAAAAAAAAATGTACTCATTGTCTTGGGGAGATACCAGACTTTAAAAACAGACCAAATACTCAGTCCAAATACTATTAAGTAGTCTTAGGATATAATTGTGTGTTGGGATATGTGTTGGTAGAACTGAGTTTTCTTTTTTCTTTTTTCATTTGTGAAAGTTGACCAACCCTTTCTTTCCATTGTGGAAGACCACTCAGGGACATCTAACCTGGAGCTGAGTGTTGGCAGGAGCAAATTGGGCCAGAAAGACAGCTTCCAGAGGCAGCTGAGTAATAAAACAGCTCAAGTGACCCTGAAGCCTAGAGTATGGATAACTTGTTGAAAGATGACCCATGGCCTCAGGACATTGAGATAATGTGTGGAAGCAGGGAAACATTCATTGGGGATTCTAGAAATAATTAGGGAACATCGGGGGTCAGCTGAGTTGCTATTGGGTTAGCAGATTTGGGAATAAGAGTTCTATCCTTGATCCTCTACTTTTCATATTTTTTTCATGTTCTTGGATGATCTTATCTAGTCTTGAAATAATGATTACTGAATATGTATCCAAAGAAGTTATTCTTCTTTGACTTCAAACTGTCATATTTAAATCCTGCTATTCTTAGATGATCCACAGGCAACCAGATACTCAAGCCAGAAACATGGGGGCCATTCAAAATTTCTTTTCTTTCACCACCCCCCACATCCGATCAATTGTTAAATCCTGAAAGTTTTACATACTAAGTATTTATCAGTCCTGTCATTTCATTTCCATAAAAATTACCTCAACTCTTATGGCACTAATTCAGGTCATGAATATGGCTTTGTGCTATAAAGAATCTCCCGCCTAGAATGTGCTATCAATCCCTTCCTTATATCCATAATCTACATTATAAGTGGAGAGACCTGCTAAAATATTCATCTGACTATGTATATTCTGCTTTAATGACTCTGCATTATTTACAGCATAAAATTCAGGTGGCTTTACATAGCATATGAAGGCTTCTATCATCTGATCTCTACCTAGTTCTCCAGTTTCACCTTCTACTATTCCCTGCCCTATACTTCACTATGTAATAAAACCACATTGCCTCTAGTTTTGCTTATATACCATTGTATTTCAGCATTCTCTGCCTTTCCGAGCGTGTCCATTTTCATTTGCAATAGTACAGACTATGTGGCTTGGATTCAAAATCTTATGTACATTGGATTTTGAAACTTACTATTGCAAAGTTTAGCTGCGTAGTGCATCTCCTTCCACAGACTGACTTCTGTTCATTTGCACAGGCTTGAAAAGCTCTGAAAAGAAACTCTTCACAAGCAAAATAGACTACATCAGAGAGCCTCTTTCTTCACCACAGTTCTGTGGGCAATGCCAACTCTCATCCAGAGGTGGGTCTGAGGGTAGAACCCCATCCAAACATAGCACCCCACCAAAGTGACATCAGTGCAGCTTAGGGAAAATGCTGGGCATTAGGCCAGTAAAGCTGAAACCCTGAGACTGTGGGAGTAAGAGGAACTGAGAATGAAGCTTGTTCTGTCCCTCCCTACTTCAGAACCATTTTTACCTTGTGAAAACCAAGGTGGCCTGCAGTGGACCAGAAGAAAGAACAAAGAACTACCTAGCAGCCAAAGAACGTTGCTGGCTCCACCACCATCAGTGAGTTCTTATACTTGGAAAGCTGCACACAAGCAAGCAAGGTCGCCAACAGTACTAAGGCTGTGAGGCTGGTTTCAGGGGATAAGTCTTAAGCTCTACCCCTCTGAATTTTAGACAAATAGGAACTGATTAGTAAATATTTTAGAGTTGCTATCCCCTGTTAAGAATCAGAAATATTTAAGGAAGAGAATGAATTTCTAATTATATCATAGGAATCATAAACTGTAGCATTAATGAAAAGTATTTTATTGGTATTTGTATGTAGGTCAACCATGCAAGCACACGTGCACACACACACACACACGCGCGCGTGCGCACACACACACACACACACACACACACACACACACAACACACAACACAAAACACAATACCTGCCCTTACCTGGAATGCTTTTCATACTTTATCCGCCCTGTTTAAATCTTACTCATTCCAATTTAGCTATAATCCTTCAAACTGGCTAAATGGTTTTCCTAGGTGCTCTCACAAAGACAATTAATAAGTAAGTACTCAAGAAATTATGAAAATGAGCATTGCATTCATCCCCGCCAGCTGTGCCCTAAAATTATTGTTACTTCCATTCTTAGGAGCATCTTTTACTAAGGTTCGCTTGTTCTCTGGGGCACATGTGGCATGTTCCTCCCTCTGTCATTCTGGTATTCTACTTCCTAACGCTTATGTTGATGATCTTTGTAACCAGCACTCTCTGTATTCCAACAACAATCTTTAAAATTTACCTTTTATTTATTTATTTATTTATTTATTTATTTACTTACTTATTGAAATTCTTTTTTTAATATGAAATTTATTGTCAAATTGCTTTCCATACAACATCCAGTGCTCATTCCAAAAGATGCCCTCTTCAATGCCCATCACCTACC
>NW_024412376.1:62613804-62657723 GCF_014898765.1 Herpailurus yagouaroundi
CCCCCCATCAACCCTCAGTTTGTTCTCAGTTTTTAAGAGTCTCTTATGCTTTGGCTCTCTTCCACTCTAACCTCTTTTTTTTTTTTTTCCTTCCCCTCCCCCATGGGTTTCTGTTAAGTTTCTCAGGATCCACATAAGAGTGAAACCATATGGTATCTATCTTTCTCTGTATGGCTTATTTCACTTAGCATAACACTCTCCAGTTCCATCCACGTTGCTACAAAGAGCCATATTTCATTCTTTCTCATTGCCACATAGTATTCCATTGTGTACATAAACCAAAATGTCTTTATCCATTCATCAGTTGATGGACATTTAGGCTCTTTCCATAATTTGGCTATTGTTGAGAGTGCTGCTGTAAACATTGGGATACAAGTGCCCCCATGCATCAGCACTCCAGTATCCCTTGGGTAAATTCTTAGCAGTGCTATTGCTGGGTCATAGGGTACATCTATTTTTAATTTTTTGAGGAACCTCCACACTGTTTTCCAGAGTGGCTGCACCAGTTTGCAGTCCCACCAACAGTGCAAGAGGGTTCCTGTTTCTCCACATCCTCTCCAGCATCTATAGCCTCCTGATTTGTTCATTGTAGCCACTCTGACTGGCGTGAGTGTGGTTTTGATTTGTATTTCCCTGATGAGGAGCGACGTTGAGCATCTTTTCATGTGCCTGTTGGCCATCTGGATGTCTTCTTTACAGAAGTGTCTATTCATGTATTCTGCCCATTTCTTCACTGGATTATTTGCTTTTTCGGGTGTGGAGTTTGGTGAGTTCTTTATAGACTTTGGATACTAGCCCTTTGTCCGATATGTCATTTGCAAATATCTTTTCCCATTCCGTTGGTTGCCTTTTAGTTTTGTTGATTGTTTCCTTTGCAGTGCAGAAGCTTTTTATCTTCATAAGGTCCCAATAGTTCATTTTTGCAAATTTACCTTTTATTTACATTATATTTATTGGTTGTCTAATACTCTAAACATGAACTATTTTAAGGTTTGTCATCTTTCTGAATTATTTATCTAAGGACTTTTATTTCCCAAAAGAAATATTTCTGCAAGTTTTAGGCACACTAAACTCAGTTCTGCTTAGTTTTCAAGGTAGGTGGTTATTGTCATTTAGCCTATTTTTCATTTATTTACTTATTTTTTGGTTTTGCATTATATCTTCTTTTTGTTTCAAAAGTATATTGAAGATAATATATATCTAGAAATTATACTGAAAATTCCAATAATTATATGATTACTGAATTTCTGCTCTAGGTAAAATTGTTAAGATTTTTTTTTTTTGAGTCATCACATTATTACTTCTTCATATCCAAGACTCAGTCTGACATCTGGTTGCTCTGTGCTACCCTCTAATGCCCATTCAAATGACAGACTTGCCCAAGTCTGCCATATTTGGGTAGGTAGAAAAAAATCATTCTTTTTTTCTTATATTAAACTCAGACATGTGGTAGAATACTATATTACTTAATGTACTATTCTTTAATTGCATTTTTCAGAAAATGGAAAACATGAATAGTACAGAAATACCCTATTGTCATGTTCCAGGGCTTACTTAATATGTTACTAAAGAAAACAACGACTTTGTTTTTAATATATTAACATATATAAATCCAGATTCCCATCTAGCTTTTTTTTCCCCTTTGCCATGCCCAGTTCTCATCTTTCTCCAAATTCTACCTCTTTATAAACCTTTATATTTACTTTATTCCTGAGCATAATCATGCTTCTTCTCATTCTCTGAATTTATTTTGTAATTCTCTCCTCCTCAGTGTGTATGTGCCACATAAGAGTAAGAAGGAAATAAAATTGAAAAAGAATTGAGAATTTTACTTTTGTTTTCATGAAAATGTTTTCTTTCATCTGAAATATGTTCCTATTTATAAGGAAAAGATACTATTTTAGGCCATGAGGACCTCCTAGTCTAGTTGAGAAGATAGGACAAGAGCATATAAAAAAAATTCTAATTAGTATGAGCAATGTGATAAATTAGTGTTATAGACCAAATGTTTGTGTCCACCCTCCTCCCAATTTGAATGAAGCCTCAACCCCCAGTGTAGCTCTATTTGGAGAGAAAGCCTTTGAGGAGACAATTAATGTCAAATAAGGCAATGAGGGTGGGCCTTGATCAAATAGCATTAGTGTCATTTTAAGAAGACACTAGAGAGATCACTCTGTCTTTCTCTGCACTCATGTACCAAGGAAAGATTTTGTGAGGGCACAGTGAGAAGGTGACAGTTTACAAGTCAGGAAGAGAGCTCTCACTAACAATCGAATTTGCCAGCACCTTGATCATGGACTTCTAACCTCCAGAACTGGGAGAAAAGAGTTTTGTTGTTTAAGCCACCCAGTCTGTGATATTTTGTTGTATCAGCTGATCAGCCTAATATAATTTAGTAATATAATAAATGCTGTAGAAAATAAAAAATCAAGACTCTGAACCTTTGGACTCTTTGTATTCTCAGGATCTCAAGACAAGAGGGAAAGGAATATATTGGAGACTTAAGTATGTAAATTTCTATGGAGGAAATCCACAATCCCCTCTCAAACCTATGGTTTTCCTGTAGATAGTGGCAAATAAGAAGGAACATGGGATATGAGGTGGGAAATATCAGATTTGAGGTGATAGAGCCAAATTTTACAGGATGCCCTATTTTGATGACTAAATGGAGAAAAATATAACAGTAAAGGAGGTGATTAAAGAACAGTCCCCTAGAAGAGAGCAGTAAAATGTGATTTGTCGAAACCCAGAAGATGTCATAAGAAGCAATGAGTAGTTAATATCAAATACCACTGAGAGATGACTTTTTATAGACTGTGAAGATTACTCAGCAATAAACCACAAATAGCTTTAAAAAGCAAAGTGGAAATGAAAACTGCGTTATAGGGGTGAGAGGGAAATTGAGGGGACTGAGGGAGCTTCTACTTGGAATGAAAAATGGAAATTGCCTCAATGTTAAATTTGTCTTCTCAGGATCTAAGATCTGATGCTGGTCAGGAAACTCCAGATGAGCCCCAGCTGCCTGCCTTCACTGATTCTGTTTGAGTTCTTATACTCTGATATTCTATACTTATCTCCGTGCAGCACCTAGATTTCTGAGGTTGCCAGAGACCTAAGGTTCACATAAAGGCCACCCCTTAGTTCTTTCCTCTAGATGGGCAGAGAGAACTGGTAGTCCCAATATGGCAACGTGGCACAGCTGAGGAGCACAAGCCTTGGGGTCATCAGCTAGATTTAAATCTCTGTTTTGCTACTTATTTGCTTTGCAAACTTGCACAAATTACTTAAATGCTACAGACATTTTTATCGTAAAATATAAAATGTAATCAACTGTAAAGTTTGGAAATAGTATTTATAAAACACCTGGTGAATTTAGAATGAAAGAAAGGGATTCTACTTCCCTTCACTAATTGGCATATACATTTTTCTTCCTCATTTCCTTGGCTCTCCAGAGTCACTTTTGATCCCTTGGACCACTTTCTCATCTTGTCCCAATTTGAGGTATAGCTCTCATTCAGGTTAAGTCAGTTGTGTAACCCTCTTTCCCATGGTACATATTAATAGGAGAATCTTGTGATACAAACATTTGTTTAATGGATACAATGTAATCTAACAATCTAAACTCCTGCATATGGGGCCTCTGGGTTAGTTAAGCTCAGAGCCTGGAGCCTGTTTCACATTCCGTGTCTCCCTCTCTCTTTGCTCCTCCCCCGTGTGTGCTCTGTCTCTCACTCTCTCAAAAATAAACAAACATTAAAAAAATAAAAAAATAAAAAATAAAATTCCTGCATATAATATTTCTAGATTGATAAATTTTTCATTTCTAAATCAATACATTTAACCTCATACTTTAAAAATATGATGAAAATCACTATAAACAATGATTAATAGTATGAGGTAAAATTGCATTTCGTTATTTTACTAGCTATGTGGCCTTGGGTAATTTACTTAAATTGTCTAGCCTTTGGATTCTTTTTTTTTTTTTTTAATTTTTTTTTTCAACATTTATTTATTTTTGGGACAGAGAGAGACAGAGCATGAACGGGGGAGGGGCAGAGAGAGAGGGAGACACAGAATCGGAAATAGGCTCCAGGCTCTGAGCCATCAGCCCAGAGCCCGACGAGGGGCTCGAACTCACGGACCGCGAGATCGTGACCTGGCTGAAGTCGGACGCTTAACCGACTGCGCCACCCAGGCGCCCCTAGCCTTTGGATTCTTGATTTATAAAACTGGCAAACAGAAGTATCTGCCATCTACACTTACCGTGACAACTAAATAACACAAGCAAAGCATCTAGCATGCTGCTTGACACACAGCAAGTATTCAACAAATATTAACACTGAAATCAAACGTTAATAACATGATTAAGAGGGGACTGAGAACTAGCCATGACTGTCTAGTTCTACTTTTTTTCCCAATAAACAAATGTCATGTAGTAATAATGGCATACTAAAAGTTATAAATCAAAAGAGATCTTCATTTTGTGATTATTAGTTGTTTTTTCGTTTTTAAAGAGGGAAGGGTTATGATTCATACTGTCCATGTGGCATCATTTTTCTTCTAGTTCTGTGGAAGAAAGCTAATGATCTTCTCTCTTTCATGCAGTGTCCAGTCATTGTTCACCATATTCAACGAGCGAAAGGGCTAAGCAGATTCCAGAATGATAACCCTTGATGGAAAAGTAATGTTTCTACTTCCCTTTTCTCTAATTATTCCCTTTGCCTTTAAGCATGATAATTTTGGTGCCAGTACCTGAGAATATTAAACATGGTCAATCAATTATAACAAAGACAATTCCCTCCTTATGGGCATGAAGAAACATCCCAATGTATCTAGGGACATTTTGTTTTTCCAATAAACTTTGACACTGCATCAGTTGTCTTTATAAGGCAGCCACTAACATCTGACTGAGTTTATATAATAGATAATCCCTGTTAGTAAACAACAGAAATCAAAGTTTTCAAAATGCGACAACGTTCAAGAAATCTTTTTTCTTTTTCTTTTCTTTTCTTTTTTTTTTTTAAGTAGAAAGTATAAGAGGATGAGGACATTTTGGTAAAGGGCAAGTCCTTTACCATATACATAACCATATACATAAACCATATACATAAACACACAAACACATTGCAGGCAAATCATCCTGACTCTTAATTCAACACTATCTGTGACAGACATTTAAAGAATGTAATCTTTCATTTATTAATATAAACCAGCAGCGTATTATGATGAATCCAAAGAACTGAAGAATTTTTTAAAATATATATTTATAGTTAGAATTGATTTCATATTGTTTTCCAAACAGGTTCAACTTGTAGAATAAGTAGTAGTAATATAAGGTTTGTAGCAATGAAAGCCATCATATCAGTACCATGTGGACATTATTAACATTTTTTAAGAAAAGTTGATAATAATATGTTTTGTATTCTCAGAGGGGATCTGTTAAGCAGCGCTATATATTCCCAGAATTATAATTTCACAACTGTTTAAAAATTTAAGAATTTCAAATTTTAAATCGAGATGGCTTAATAAAAAAAAAGCTGAGTATAAAAAAATCCTTAGTATCAGAACATACGGTGTCTGGAAAAAACACTTTATCTCTTCCCCACAAAAAAAAAGCCTCTGAAAATAAATTTTAGCTCACTTCTCTTTTTCTGATAAGTGTATAGGACATGTAATCATGTCCTATCAATACTAAGCCATAAAAGACCCATAGGTAAAGAGATTATCTTGTTTAATGCATACTTAGGACTTAGAAAAAGGATCCTACAACTTGTGGATCTCTAGTAAATATCTATTGAACATGAGGATACTTGGCTGAGGTGATAAATCATATTACTAATAGAGTCAGAGATGCCAAAATGTTACACAATTTATACACACTTCAAGGCCATTTTTAACCATAATGTTAACAAATAGTTGTTTACTGATCACCAATGTTCATATATATCATCAATGCTCATCACCTGAAGTAAGATTATAAAGTGTATTTGTCTCAAATGAAGGAGTAACATATTTGATTCTAACGATATGCCACCTATACCCATTATTTTTCAAATGGAGGATACCATAATATACAGTACAAATTTAATTCAGGTTAAAAAACAGAAAGATAAATGTTCACTCTACAGACAAAAAAAATGCAAAAAAACAATTTCTATGGGTTTCAAATCACAAATTTAAGCCCCTAGGTGTATTTCTCATATTGTCTTTGTCTTTGTCTTTTCAATGGATTTTTGGGGGCTGGGAATTGAACTACAAGACCACCAAGTTAACACATAAAATTATGTTCCTAGGATCCTACTAGAGAATCACTCTCTAGAGAATTGGAATAAAACTGTCTCAAGGAAGCCAGGGTGACTTTATGCATTATTCCTGTCTAGATGAAGGAGAGATTTATTTTGGCATTTGTGATATGGGGTGACCTAGGATGCCTGCATACTGTGAAAACACACCCAAGTGATGACTATCAGTATAAGTATCCTGTACATATATGCCCAAATCATACAGTAAGACCTCTCAAGTCAGAGAAAGGATTTCGGTGTGAGAAACCTATGAATTAATCAGCCTACTCATGAGGATCCTAGACATTTAAGGAAACCAACACCACACACACACACACACACACACACACACACACACACAGAAGGATAAGGGTTGGGAAAAAAAACTGGTCCCAAGGCAAAATGATATTTCAGAAAACACAAAAATATTTTAAAATTCTATTTAGATGCAGAATGATACTGAATACATAAAAGAGACAGACTTTTGATAAAATACTTTTCAGAGAGTCAAAAAATAGTAAAAATTAAAAATATGATATCTGAAATGAAAGATTTAGTAGAAAAATTGGCAAGGAAAGTCAAAGAAATTTTTAGGAAGGAAGGGAGAAAGAAAAGGAGGGAGGGCGGGCGGAAGGAAGGGGGTAGGGGGAAAAGAAAGGAAAAAAGATATGTATTACTGGTCATTATTTCTTCAACTACTGCCTTTTCTTTTTCTCTTGTGTCTACATTGGAACTTCAATTAACTATGTATTGGTCAACCCACTTTTATCCTCTGTGTATCTTAATTTGTCTTTCTTATTTTCCATCTCTGTATGATGTGTTGGATTCATCTCTTCAGACATCTATTTTCCAATTCTCTCTTGTGCTCTATTTTAATATCTAATTTGCTTTAATGACCATATCTTACATTATTGTACATTTATTTTTATCCTTGTACAGACCCACCTGTTCTTTTTCCATAATGTCCATCTTTTGCCTAATGAAAAATCTGTAGATATTTACTTTAAGTATTTCTTTCAGAATGTCTCTATTACCTGTATTCTCAGTGCATGAATCCTATCATTTTTGTATCTACTTTTATTATCTTGGCTATTCATAAATTTTTACTGAGCTCATCTTCAGAGAGTTTACAGTGGGATTTATAGGTTCTCTAGAATAGGAAGGAACTCCTATGATGTGGTTTTACAATCGCCCTTTTCAAGACTGAACATATTTTATTTTGGGAAAAGTGGGATTTTAATGGTTATTGATGTTAATTACTCATTTCAGATTACTGTATTACATGAATAGTCTGGGCTATGAGTCCAATTTCTCTCTGGAGGAGTGATTCTTTCCAGCTATGCCCTGAATACAAAGTAAACTAACTCCCTTCCTATTTCTTGCAGCATCTTTATACTACCAGGTGAAGATTTTCTGACTGCTGTTTCATGGAAAAAAGGCTCCTACCTTTATGTAGGGTACTCAGATTTAGCTCCTGTTTAGAGACTGGGTAAAAGCATTATCACTAGGCTGAATATATACATTAACTCTCAAATCAAGACTATTACCTTCCACAGTTCAAGAGCCAGAACTTACATTTGTGGCACTGCTCAAGACTGTAACTTTGAATACCTGATTTCAATATCTTTAAATATTTTTCATTGTTTGGTTTTTATTCTCCCTTTTCTGTCTGTAATCTAGGACTTTTATGTCCTTAACTTCCAGTTTAAGTGGGTATTTTCTTAAAATTTGGATACGTTTTATCTGACATTTCTGTATGTTGCATACAGTAGGGCAGATTTCCCTCATCATGTCACAATCTGCTGGATCATGTTACATGACACAGTTTTGTTTTGTTTTGTTTTGTTTTGTTTTTGTTTTTGTTTTTTTTGAGAGAGAGAGAGAGCATGAGCAGGGGAGGGGCAGAGGGAGAGGGAGAGCGAGAATCCTAAGCAGGCTCCACGTCCAGCACAGAGCTCAAAAGGGGGCTCGATCTCACAACCGTAGGATCATGACCTGAGTCAGACACTTAACTGATGTAGCTCCATGACACATTTTTAAATGATAAAACAAAATACTTTTCCACATTTAATTTTTTGTGATTTGGGGGGCACTGAAAGCGCCTATTAAAAAGTGCCAATAAAAGTTCCCGTTTATTGTTATTATAATTTTTTAAAAGTTTCTATCAGTTTCTGGAAATAAATATTTATTTGCTCCTAAAAGTGATACAAGCTTATGTTTAGTAAATATAAATTTATTCTTAATTCTGTTAAAATATAATAAAATGTCCACTTTTAATCAGGTGTTACTAATACATTCATAGTTACATAATGTCTAAAAAAAGAATACATTTTATTCCTCAATATATTAGTTCTAAGTTTACCATTCCCTACCACATTCCTAATAGTAGTAAATAATTAAATGGTTAGATTGCATATGGGAGCATTTACTCTTTTCAAAGTACTTTGACTTTTTTTGTGAATGTCATAAAGCCTTGAAATGTGTTTACTATCTTCCCAGTTTTGCCCATGAGGACATAAAGAGCTTGGAAAGGTCAAGCTTCTTGCCCAAGATCATAATGCTAGCAAAGTACCAAGTCAAATCCCTAATGCAGGTCTTCTGTCTCCAAAGCCCACACTCTTTAAAGTAGAGTGGAATGTCTTTTGTGTCTTCCAATTAAAAATACTATAGTTTGGTGAAATCACATTTGTATTTTCTTGCCTAAGATAAATTATAAGTCATGGTTGTAATTTAACTAATATAGCTATGCCACTGGTCACAAGAAATCCAAGTTATTTTGAACGGGTGGTTGAAATCTGTTAAAAGTGAGATTTTTTTTTCTTATTGTCATAGTGTTTTCTGGCTGTTGTTACAGGCTGATAAATTATCAAGATTACATCTTATTTTGGCAAAAAAATCAGCAGAAAATTAAAAACTTGGAGTATGAGCCTACAGCTGTGCATCCTGCATAGCTGACTGAAGACCACAGGGTCAAGGTCAGTGGAAAACCTGCCTCATTCCCTCTAACAGATGCAAACTTACATTTGGAGAACTTGTGCAATGGTCTAGTAATAACAGGATATTTCTCTGTGGACCAGATTTTTTTTTTTTTTTTATGAATGCGACCTACTGCTAACATTTCTTCTTCACATGCATATTTCCTTTCAGTAGGAACTCAGTGACACAATGAAATGCTCCAAGAATTACAAAACGGAATTTTTACATTCTAGATGTTTCAGTATTTCCGTGTTGCCTTAAGTGAATCACAAGACCTTATAGCTTACTTGGTCTTGCAGTCCTAGATTCAAATGATTCTGAGCTTTTTAAAACTCAGGTGTTAACCTTACTGGGCTGGGCTTTTGGAATCTTTCTCCATTACCGTTCATTTTCTAAAACTCTTGACTAAGGTATGATATTCAAATTAAAATTGAACCAAAACAATCATGGCACTCATGACTACACCTTCCTTTCCAGAATTTCCTTCTAGAGGTATTTCAAGGTAAAAATACTTGTATTACACAGCACCTGCTATATACCAAAAGTGCAGACAAAAGTGCTTTACTTATTTTTATTTAATTCCTCCAACAAACCAATGAGGGAGATAGACTACAACAAAAGATACTGAGGCTGAGAAAGCTAATAACCCATGCATTATCACAAAGGTAGTTAATGGAGGAACTGAATCCTAATGCACAATAAAAAATAACTCCTAATTCTGCAAACTGCTAAGCTTCTACTATCTGTTTTCCAAATATTAAACAGAGTTCACTACTGTAGTGTCTTGGGTATCATCCAAAATAAATTCAATAGCATGCTTGGATACTTTCCAGTGGTTATTCCCCTGAACTTTGCTTTCCTTTTGAAACAGGCTTTGCCTTCTCTTTGGGAAGAGAAAGAGAGAGGTCCCTAAGTTGAAAAACTTTATTCTCCCACCCATAAAGTGATCCACATCTAAGTCTGCCCATGCCTCCTTCCTGATTGTCTCCTTGGATACATTTCCCTTTGCCTTGTCACTCTGACCAAATCATCTGCTATTCTCTGGACCCTTGAAGGCTTGTACTTGCCTCCACCCTATTGGCTCTTTCTCTTCATGTCTCTCCTGTCATTAAAAACTAACAAAAGAAAAACCTAAACCAATAAAAATAGACAATAGGAATAATAAAATCCTTTGTGCTCATATACACTTTTAATTATTGCCTTCTTTTATTTTTTTAATTGTCTTCTCCTTTATTAAAAAATATATGTAATTCAGTTTGTTTTTCATCCATTCATTCCTACCAATGCTATAATCTTATTCCCTCTACTATTACCAGCTAAAAGTACTCTCACTAAGGTCACAGATGACCTCACTACTGCTAACATCAAGGGAAAGATTTGTCCTCCTCTTCTCATCTACAACATTTGATGTTTTCATTTACTCTCCCTTCTTTGAGTCTGACGTTAGTAGTACCCTCTGAATTCCCTACCAGTTATCTTACTATTTATTCATTCAAAAATACTTATGAGGTCAATATTAAATGACAATAAATGAGACACAGAAAGTTTCTTCCCTCATGGTGATTTCAGCCTAATGGTAAATACAGAAAAGACAATTATATGGAGCCAAAACAATTATATTTGAGTGTTAAATTGAATGAAGTACCAGGTATCATGGGAACACAAAGAGATGCTCCTAATTCAGGCTTTTCCTGGTGGCCATATACATCCCCCTTAGCTTTCACTTTCAAAGAATAATGATTTTCAGTATTTTTCTTCAGCTCAGAACTATCTCTGGAGTACACACCTATGTGTCCATATGCCCACTAGACAGACGGTTTTACATGCCACAGACACTTCAAATTCAACATGTACTAAATGGACTTCAATATATGACCAGTCAAAATGAACTATTCCTTTTTCATTCCTTACTTTGATTAGTGGCATAATTGACCTTCAAAATTTGCCAAATATAAAACCTAGTGGTTATACTTGCCTCCTATCTCTCCCTTATATCCCACGTCAATAAACTACCAACTCATTTTGATCCAGCCACTTATATGTGTCATTTCTTTCCACTCCCATGGCTACCATTACTGTTCATGCCACCAGAATCTCTCACTTAGGTAAATTCAGGAATGTCCTAACTGTTGTCCCTACCTTTAAACCAGGAGTTACCAAACTACAGCTTATGGACAAAATTCAGTTTACTGTGCATTTGTGTAAGCAAAGTTTTATTGGAACACACCTACACCCTTCATTTACTTACTGTACATGTCGGCGTTCACACTATAACAACAGAGTTGAGCAACTGTGTTAAGGACAATATGTCACACAAAAACAAAAAGATTTACTATCAGGCCCTCTACAGAAAAATTTTGATGACTCTGGTCTAAATTGACTCTCTTCAACCTCTTTTCCATTCTGCTGTTAAAACATCTTTCCTAAAAAGTATATATGTTCATTATACTCCTCCCATTTAAAATTAGGGAAGTTCTCTCTATATCTTTCAAAGTGTTAGAAGTCCTCTTCTGTTTCAGGATAATGATTGATCTGGTTGTTCTAGGATTAATAGGAAGTCTCCACTGTTGCTTACTCTTAAAAGTAGGATTTCTGTATTAAAGGGTAAAGGCATACGTAATTTTATATTTCCAGATGTTTTACCTTTTTTTGTATTCTTACCTAAAATGTATGTGTTGTTTTCTCATAGTCTTATCAACAGTATATGTGGTCACAATCAAAAATTTTGCCCTATCTTGCCAATACTATTGCCACCAGAGTTAAGTAAAGGTGATAAAAATGGGCCATGGAGTCTTCTAACAGGTTAAAGCTGGCTGCTCTACAGTAAAAGACTCATAGAATGCTACCTCACACCATACCTGTTCTGTTCTAAAGCTGAGATCTGTTATGGTTTCTTCTCCAAGGAGGACATGGTCCTGAAAGCAGTTTGTCTAGACCTGAAATAACACAACCATTAAATCAATCTTTTATTTAACTTTTCCCTCTGGTGTATCAGTAAGGGGGTGGTGAAAGTAATGTGGGAATAAGACACATGGACAGCTGAAGTTTTGTAAGTTTGGTTGTGTCATAGTGTAAGATTTTTGGACCCAAAACATATACATATTCTAGAAGGGTTTAATGTAAGCTTTCACACCAAGCTCACTAGCTAGCACAGATTAAAATTTCAAAGTCCCTCTGTGATTAAGAAAGCCCCTGCTTAATTTTCATTCAAATTTCTTATCTCATATAATAAATGGTGTACTTCTAAGTCTTTTCTAAAAGTACAATGTGCCTTTTTTTTACTACCTCATGTTTGTAATACCTTTCTTCCTCTTATGCAGCTAATTCCTTCATATTCTTGAGACCCAGATGTGAGGGCGATCTGGCTGCGACATCTGTCACCGCATTGATCGCCAGGGTTGATGCAGCTGATCCATCTGGCTAGATGGGTGTCCCCTCCTTCCCTCACCACTCCATGTGCATCTCTCCTGAAGCTACACGCTCGGTCAAAGAGGAAAACCTTCCCTGAGAGAGGAGAACCGTTCTTCAGTGAAGGGTACATGAATAGCTGTGCTCCCCTGCTAGAACCTCCAAACAAGCTCATATTCTTGAGATCTTATTCAGCAGCACTCACCTATCCTTCATGTCTAACCCAGGGTAGTACTTTCAGAGTATTCTGCATGTGCCTAGCATTTATTTCAAATCATTTTAAATGTCTGCATAATTCTTTGCAGTACACTCTGTGTATTATACACGTTATAAATTTCTTGACAATAAAAAGTGGGTCTAGCCACTGCAATTCCAGATCCATTATATATAGTAGTTACTCAATAAGTATTAGTTCAAAGAATAAATACCATGAAAACACTACTAAAAAAACCCGAATCTGTTATTACAGACACTTTAGCATCAAGGTAATGAGAAAGTACTTTTGATGACAAGAGGTTACCAGAGTCAAAGTGCAATCATTTTTATGCTATACCCATTTATTAATTCATGTGGGAAATACTTCTTAAGTATGTTCTAGACTGAAAAGATCCTAGGGATATAAAACTATACAAAATCATATAAGATTACTGTTCTTCATGGAATTTATGAGTGGGAGGTAGGTAATCACAAATAGGGTATATAATTAGAAACTGAACTGAGTTATATGAAGAAAAAGAACATGGTTTCATAGGAGTGAATTAAAAATGAATCTGGTTCACCCTAGGGTCAAGTATACTGCCTTAAAGTAGTAACCTTTAAGCTAAGCTCTGAATGATTAGTATCAGACACAGGTAGAGGAGATGGAGAGCTGTCTAACATGAACAGTGTAGAGAGATAACATGGCATTTTGAGGAGTTAAAGAGGACAGTATGGTTGGAGTAGAGAATAAGCAGGATCATGGTAGCATTAAAGTTGCAAAACTAGTTAGGAGAAGACTATACAAGATATTTTACTTGAGGTGCCTGAATAGCTCATCAGTTAAGCATTAATTCATTCATTTATTTAGGTTAATATTAATATTATTGTGGTTGTGTTTTCTTAAGTCTTTAGTGATAGAATTTGAAATATTTATGGGTAAAATAATTTGTTGCTTGAGATTCATTTCAAAATAATATGGAGGAAAAATTGGCCATGACTTGGTAGTTATGAAAGCTATGTAACTGGGAATTCATTACATAATTTTTTATTTTGAATATGCTTGAAATTTTCATAGTAAATGATTACAAAATAAACAGAAGGATGACATAATTTTTTGTGCCCATTTACAAGCCCATTCTTTGCTCTAGGGTAAAAAAATGGATTGGAAAGAGCCTAGGTAAATGGGAAGGGTGGCAGAGAAGATGTGGGAGACTTAGTTGATAGACTATTAATTAATCAATACACATAATCCCCTGCTCACATTACACCTTAGCACAAGCATTTCACTTTTTCCTATAGATCAGGATAATGCAGCCATCATACAGAAGGATTCTGGAGTTAAATAAGACTTGGGTTCACATCCTAGCTTTGAAACTTAATAGCTGTGTGGCAGCTGCCTCATGGCAGAAACTGGAGGGTAATGCAGTTATGTGGTTATGTGGTTAAACCAATAAATAACTTTTACCCTAAGGGCCTAGACACTGTATATAACAGGAAACCAGAATTTCCCTTTTAAAAAGAACCAGGTCCATCTCATTAAGATGAATAATTTTTAAATGCTATATCCTGTATTTAAATATATATATACATATACATTATATATATACAAATATATACAAATATATATATATTTAAATATATATTTAAACACATATATATTTAAATATATATATATATACACACACACAAATACACACACACACATATACATTACTTAAACTTTTATTCTGAAAGATACAGGCTTGGCATTTTAAACTGTCAGGTAGTTTAGAGAATTTTAGATGTTATTAAAGACCCTCCACCTCACTTCTCATTATTTCAGAGCCAAGTCAGTACCCTAGGTGATTTTAGTGGCCAAGAATATAACTTACTCTTTAGTTCTTATCGTTACAGCAGTTCATTTTGCAACCCCATCTTCTGCCACTGATCCAAGATTTCCCCATTTCATTTTAAAGTAAATATTTGGAAAGTACAGGAGAGCAAAATTTTTTATTTATAAATTTGGCAAATGGAATATCAGCAAAGCCAAAGAAGAAAGTCTGTCAGAAATATTTTCTTCTCAATTTCATTGATGACATTTCTGTCAGGTTTTTGGAAAGGCCATAACATGCAGATGTTAAATGCTTAGTTGGAATTGAAAACTCATGTCCATTTCTCATGGTCAGGAGTGAATCAAGTAGTCTGTCTACAGCTCTTGCTCTGATTTTTATGAAACTGACCATACGGAATTTTACATTAAGGTGACTGAGCAATAAATAAGGTTAACATCACCAGTGCTTTGCTGCAGAATAACTCCCAATATTGCTTTGTGTGGCTCGACAAGAATCAGTTTTTAAGGTCTGGTTCAGTTAGAGACTGATGTGGAAAAATAATCCATGGCTCTATAATGGGAAATGAAAATGACTGCTAATTGTGTCAGACAGATTGCTGAAATCAGACAAGGACACTGTCTTAATATATTTCATAAAGTGGCAGGTACACTGATTGCACACATGAAAACTCCAAAAAAAAAGATCTAAAAAAGGAATAAATCACAGAATTCAAGGCCATACTTTAAGCACTGCCATTCTTAATATCGACCTTGTAACTGTAACCAATATGGAGAGCAAAACCGTGCATGCCTCACTGTAGTGCTCTCTAGTCTGATGTAAAGGGCTCTAATGTTCTGCACGTGTTGAAACTTCTTTACTATTTTTATCTGCTTTGAACATCCTCGGATGGAGAAGTTGATATTCCGTCTTTCCTGAACTTACTCACAATAAGTGAGTCCATCAAGGGTGATTTTTCTATGATGATTCAGTTATTTTGAGCTCTCAATTTTTTTTCTTGTGTAACTGAATATTTGTAAGAAGTTAACCCGCACTAGGTCTAATCAGAGACTGGCCATCTAAGCACATGTGTTGGACATTGTGCCAGTTCTCCCTGTCAGGGCAGTCTGGGGCCATTGCTCCAAACCTCATCCTCATTCTTCAAGCATCTCTTTTCCCTCAGCACTCAGCAATCTTTCTTTGGCTCTATTTACCTCATCTGGCACCAAAGAATCCTGTTAAAGGAAGTTTTCCAAAATATCAGTAGTGTCTAGAAATTACCATGCATCAGAACACTCGTAAATGTTCTTTTTCAATTTCCCAAACAAAAATAAAACTTATACAAATGGTGCTACTACTAAATTTTGTGGTGAAACAAAAGAGAAATGATTAATTCGGCTTGTATAGGTCAGGAAATTCTTCAGTGAGAGAAAACTGATCCGAATCTTAAAGATAAGAATATTATCATGAGTCTTACATGGAGAGAAAAAAAAGGTGGGAGAGAGGGAAAAAACTTTCTTGATTATTTATGTACCAGAACTTCCCACAAAACATTCACTAACCGATCTCAATTAACTGGCTTCTGGCATTTATCTGGACAAAATCACCTGAAGAATAGACTACTGAAAGGAAGGTCTTCCATAGATCTACGAAAATGCAGGATAAAACCCCATCTACCAGAAATGCATTAATCTGGCATTTCAAAAAAGCAACAAGATGAACTGCAAGTCATAGAATTTATTTAAATTCCAGAAAGTGTACAATCACCCGGTATTGCAGGGAGAAAGTTCTCTGTAGGAGCTGAGATATAAAAATCAAGGTAGCACATATTAACTGAGCATCATAAAGCTAAGAGTAAAGAATCAAAAATTTAATTCTAAAGAGTCAACTTTTTATGGAGGTAGTAGATACCTATTCTGGATGCTTCAACAAGACATCTTTAATTTTTTTTTTCAAATATGTTTTAATAAGTAGGTTTATGGATAACTAGTGTAGGAAAAGTTTAGTTCTAGAGTTGAAATGATAAGCACTGATGTAATTACAGTTCTTTGTAACAAAAATCTACAATTTAGTAGTATAACTAATGAGGAATTAAAATTGTACTTGGCTCTTATGAATTTGAAATCAACAATTAAAAGCAATCAATAAAAATATTTCATGGCTTGCATGTAGGAGGTAGAAAAATGTACATACAATGTATACATTTCTATTAAAAATTGTTTTAAATGTTTATTTATTTTGAGAGAGAGTGCATGTGAACACTCATGTGATCAGAGAAGGAGGAAGGGCTTGTCAGCACAGAGCCCAACCCAAGGCTCAATCCCACAAACCATGAGATCATGACTTGAGCCAAAATCAAGAGTTGATGCTTAACCGACTGGGCCACCCAGGTGCCCCTCCATTAAGTTCTTCAAAATGGATAATTTCTCACATTTTGAAATGCAGTGAGTGGTAGATAAAATACAATTATATTTCAGTTGATGAATATTTTAAGTAAATTCATTTTCTCCAAGAAACTGTCACCTGATAAAAAATACTTATGTTGAATAATTATATAAACCCATTCACCCATTCAACAAATATTATGGGCCAATTATCTAGTGTATTAGTTAGGCTTAAGTTTTGTTGTGACAGAATGCCACCCTACCCTTAGCATAAATTAAAAAGAGCAGGACTACTCTTTTACCTTTCTTTAGAGAAAAGTCTGTGTAGGCATTCAGAGTTGTACAGCACTTTTGTGGTATAGTTCCTCTAGGCATTGCCTCTATTCTTAATTTCACTTCATCTGGCACCAAAACATATATCTCTTTTTATAAATTGGCAAATTGGTAGTTCCTTCTCATCCATCATGATGCTCCCTTCCACTAAGGGCACATCCTTGTAGTTACCGTTTACTGTGCATTTACCCCTTTGACACAAATAGTTGCTAGGCCACATCCAGTTGTAAGGGAGAGTGGGAAATGGTCATTTTCTTCTTATCAGGCATGTGCAGAGATATTCTGCCTCCCAAGCACTCCGCTTCACTAGGCTAGTTGTGCAAAGCACAGCAATCAACACAGTCTTAGAATTTGTAGTTAGTAAGTTGGAACACACATTGGTATTATTGAACTCATGATGTATGAGCTTTCAGTGACTGCTATAAGAAGTTATCACAAATTGGTGGCTTAAAACAATAAACCTTTACTTTCTCACACTCTGGATGCCAGAAGTCCAAAATCAAGGTGTCAGCAGGGCCACACCCCATTTGGAGACTCTAGGGGAAAATCTGTTCTTTGCCTTTTTCAGCTTCTGCTGGCAGTTGCCATTCCTTGGCTTGTGGCCACGTCCCTTTTTTCTGCCTCAGCTTCACATCATTTTCCCATGTCTGTGCCTTTTCCTTTTCTGTCTGTCATAAATCTCCTTCTGCTTTTCTCTTATGAGGACACTTGTGTTAAATTTAGGGCCACCAAGATAATCTCAGCTCAAGTTCCTTAACTTAATTACACTGCAATGACACTTCTTCCTGGAACATTCAGAGGTTCCAGGGATTAAGATGTGGTCATACCTTTTGGGGAACTATACATATGAAACCCCGCTACATGTGAAAAAACAATTACACTAAAAGTTCATTTATACTTCAGGGCACCTGGGTGGCTCAGTCGGTTAAGTGTCCGACTCTTGGTTTTAGCTCACGTCCTGATCTTACAGTTCGTGAGTTTGAGTCCCGCATCAGGTTCTGCACTGACAGTGCAGAGCTTGCTTGGGACTCTCTCTCTCTCTCTCTCTCTCTCTCTCTCAAAATAAATAAACTTTAAAAAAAGTCCACTTATACTTCAAGCAAAGTTTTCCATTAAAATTCTTTTTCACCAGGATATGTATACTTTTCCTGTGTCTCATAATTTGTAGAAAGTAAATAATTATATCACTGTTTCCCCTTAGATATATTATACATGTAAATAAATGAAAAATCATGGAAATGTACATTTTAAGTTTTAAAATATTCTGCCATTTAATTATATATCTTCATTTCAATTTTAATGACTTCAAGCTAAGAGAGTGAAAAAGGAAAGGCCATGGTTCTAAGTTGGATGTAGAACGCAATATGTGTGTATTTCCTTTGTCTCACTCAAGTGCATTCTCTGATTTGTTAGGCATTGATTTGGGAAAACTTCTGGCTTGCTAAACCTAGATATCTTAGATTCCTAGTACATAACAGAAATTAATACACAAGTACATTCAACTAATGATGATTGTTATTTTTAGCTGAGAAAGAAAAACGTTGAATTCACTAAAGTAAAGCAAAATAAAGAAAGGTAATTTGGTGTTAAGACTAGGGAAAGTAGAGAGAGGAAAGAGTTTTTAAAGCAAAATTCCCAATTTGTTTGGTGAGGGCAAGATGAAATTAAGAAAATAATAAGATTCTAAACCAAACTTCTCATTTTATAAGCAAACTGGAGACAAGTGATTCACAAAACAGAATACTGACATGGTATGCTTTGCTTCAAATTGCCCTTTATGTGGTATATACTATTATAAAACAGTATAGTAATCATTTATATGAGGGTAAAAGGGGAAAAAAGGACAACTATATTTCGAAATAATAATTCTATAATTTTGTATAAATTACTTTATGGGACTTATCTAATATTTTAAGTTGTATATGATGTTATATAAAGTGTAAAAAATACAGACCACTATAATGTAAAAAATAAGAGCTATACCTAATTCAACTATTATTAGCATTTATTTTTAACTAAGGTTGAGAATAAATATTCTTTAGGCCTGTATACCATAAATTTAACCTTCCATGACAGCAGATTGAGGTTAAATTATTCTTCTTGGGAATGGTCAGGCTATGAGTTGGTAAACTCATCCCCGGGAAGAACAAAGATGGCTGATAACATATTGGGGTAATTCTAACAGAGATTTATAATAAATATAAGATTCTATGATTCTCAGGGTGCCTGAGTGGCTCAATCAGTTGAGCATCCAACTCTTGGTTTCAGCTCAGGTCATGATCTCATGGTTCCAGCCCCATGTTGGGCTCCACGCTGAGAAAATGGAGACTGTTTGGGATTTTCTCTGTCTCTGCCCCTCCCTTGTGTGTATGCTCTCTCTCTCTCTCTCTCTCTCTCTCTCTCTCTCTCTCAAAATAAATAAATAGATAAGCTTAAAAAAAAAGGATTCTATGACTCTCAGTAAATACATGTAAATGTATAGAGTAAGCAGAATTTGCCTTGCCCTAATAATAATATGCATTTGAAATGAATTATTTTAAACCAAAGGAAAATGAAGAAAATCTTTATGGAACACTAATATCTCTGTTACCTGCAGGTGTAGCATGTTGTAGGTTATTCCATCCAATAAAACCCTTCTACCCTACATTTCCACGGTTGTATACAGGGAATATTAGCTACATTTAATTACCTAATTTAAAGTTAATTTTAAAGGTCCATCTTCTGTGAAATCATAGTAGCTTATGAATGTCAAATATTTATAAATATCCATTGTTTAAAAACATCAGCCACTTCATGACTTTCACTGGGTAATTAAGGTTTGTCTTCAGTTTTATAAGTCTTTATCTATAAAAGGTCTTGCTTTTGACAGTTCCTTTAATAGTCATGTGGAAGGCAGCTGTTGAATACATAACAGAAACAGAGATATGGTATATAAATAACACCCAGAATAACTTTCCAAAATGCAAATCACTGCTATCCTACAACTACCATGGAATAAAAATCCTAGCAAGAAAGCTGCACAGGAAGTTTCAGAAAGAAAATTTAAAAAACAGATTTGCTTCCTTTCTGTTTCTCTGTTAGTGATTTTCCAGACACAATGTAGAGATTCTGGTTTGAAACAGTCTTAGGCAGGACTTCAGAGAGGTTTTATTTCATAAAAAGCACCCTATTTCTATTAAAGTCCACACTGAAAAATAAAAAATATATCATTCGTTCAGGGGAGCAGTATTCATAAATCCTAATAACATAAACAATTCAAAAATCAAATCAAATTGGAATGCAGAACCATGTGGGGGCTGCTTTTCATATATTTTTTGAGGAGTCAAAGATTTCCCCCTAAAATAGGACCTCATTTTCAGCTTACACAATATCTCACACCAGTAACACCTGTTGCTGTTAATCTTTGCTCTCTCAAAGTGATGTGTGAGCATAAAGTCATCTGAGTGACCCATTAGGGCACCCCCAGAAGTTTTGCAATAACATAAGTAGAACAACTAAATGAATGTCCATGTGAAAGAGTCACAAACATTTCTTCATCCAACTTCTTAATATCCATAATTTTTCAGACTCTAAAAATGGAACTTAATTTACAATTCTGTAAATTTCATTTGATTTTCATTTTTCTCTAATCACAACTGGGAAAGGATAACTCAGAGGTTCCTTCTCAGTTTTTCTTTTAACAAAATGAATGCATAAATAAACACAACCAGACCTTTCATTTGTTTGGTGTCCCAGAAGAGCAAAATGGTTGGCTTGGAATTAAAGAGATATGTAATGTTTTTTGAGAAGTTGCAAGATGGATGATGAAAATATTGTATAAAATAGTGTATGGTGTGGTGAAAAAAAACAAAAAGGAGTATTTTAAATATCAACATTCTCCCTTGGGTTTTGCTTTGAGCCCAGGAAAATCCTTTGTATATCTTGAAGTTTTTAAATCCAAAGAAAAAGTGAGAAAGAAATGTGCTTTTTCAGCCTCCAGTTTGACAGGTCTATCCATCCCTTGTAAATACCTGAAGCTTAGAGATGGCTGTAGTCAATATACAAATTGGTAAACTTTCCAATGTTTGGGTTTCTTCATCAAGCAATTACCATCTCTTCCCTCTACTTTCTGCAGAGTAAATGTCAATGCTATAGGAAATTGACAGAATTCCACAGCTGGAATGATGAGAACGATTAGACAGGTGTGATTGGTATTTTTGGAAGGAAAAGATTTTATGGATTTTCATTGGAAAGTAGACTGAAGTTTAAAGCTTAAAGAAGGAACTGGAGTTACTTTAGTTGGAGCATCATGGACTGAAGTATGACATGAGGCTTTGTTTTCTGTCACTGTGGCAAGTTGGAGGGTTTTTAACAGTAGGTGGCTGATCCCTTGAGTGGAAGTGGGAATTGTTTTCCTAGCAGGTATCCATTTAGCAAACATGCTGAAATTAGAAAAGTCTCTCATTTTATTTTTAAAAAAATTTGTTTTAATGTTTATTGTTCAGACAGAGCATGAGCAGGGGAGGGGCGGAGAGAGAGACATAATCCAAAGCAGGCTCCAGGCTCTGAGCTGTCAGCACTGAGCCCGCCTCGGGGCTCAAACCCAGGAGCTGTGAGATCAGGACCTGAGTCAAAGTCAGATGCTTAACCCACTGAGCCATCCAGGCACCCTGAAGGGTCTTTCACTTTAAAGGGACAATATCACATCTTAAACTGAATAACAAGTTTGATTTTGGCTATCTAACAATGTATTTATATTCGCTATTTGACAGAACCCTTAAAATTTGAGCAATTTATAAAGCAAGTTAAATACATTAAATTTTTCATAGAGATTATAGAAACATGTCAATTCTACCACAGATTACCATCAATCCAATTATTTATTCTGCAAGACACATGGTGATATAGGAGGAATCCTGTCATTCAATCAGAAGACATGCTATAAAAAATTATAAGCAGTACAGAGTACTTACAGTATAGAGTGATACAGTGGAGGCAGTTTAGTATAGTGATTAAGAACACAGATTTTGTATTCCCTCAATCCCTGTGTCTGCCATCTACTAACTGTGATTTTGATCAAGTTGCTATATATCTCCAAACATCTTTTTCCCTAAAGAAAGATAATAATGAAGATTAACTGAGATATTGCATTGTCTCACTCATAGTAAAGGCTCAATAAATAACAGCCATTGAGCTCAATCATGCTCATATATGTGCTACAGGAGCTCAGATATAAAAAGGTTAATTCATGTCTGGTTAACTCCAGGAAGTGGAGGTCGAAGGAAATGTGATATTTGCACTAGGTTTGAAAGAAATAGAGTTCATTGTGAATACAGAAGGTAAGGGAAGCACATTCTAGGGAGATGAAAATATATTCACAAAGTCACTGAGGTGAGAGGAAGCATGGCAAATTAAGGGAATGCAAATAGTTTCCTGACTGGAGAAGTGTGTGAGTGTGTGTTTGTGTGCATGTGTGTCTGCATTCACATACACATGCACATACATGCACAAGCACGCATGTATGCTGGTATAAGAAAAGAGAGATTGGGAATTGAGTAGAACTAGCGCTCAAACACAGATGTGAAATGCTATGAGATGGGTTGCGTGCACAGGATTTGGAGTTTAGTCCTTCCGTAAAACACCCAAGGTTTCTAAGTAGTAAGATAAAAATATAACCAGACTTACTGATATAAAAAGATCATGTTCAAGGCAGTGTGGAGAATCAATGGATGAAATGAGAATGGTAACAGCGAGACACCAGTTTTTTATCATCCCAGGCCAAAGCTGATAAAAAAACAAAACTAAGATGAAACTGAAAATGAAAGGAAGAGATAGAGATTTAGAGATTTAGAGAAAAATCTAGGTGGAAAGGTGAGGGCTCTCCAGAGAAAACAGAACCAATAGGATGTGTAGATACATAGAAATACTGTTACTTTAATTATTTTAAGTATTTTCATGTAATTATGGAGGCTGAAAAGTCTAAATTCTGCAGGATAGACAACAAGCTGGAAATGCAATAAAAACCCTATGCTGCAGTTTAAGTCCAAAAGCTATCTGCTGATCAAATTATCCTTTGTTTGCAACGTCACATATTTTGTTCTATTCAGGCCTTGAACTAACTGGATAAGGCTCATCCGTATTACAGAAGGTAATCTTCTTTAGTCAAAGTCCACCAATTTAAATGTTAATCTCTTCCAAAGCACTGTCACAGAAACATCCAGAATAATGTTTGACCACATACCTGGGCACCATGACTCACGTAAAATTAACCACCACAGGTATGTAATGAAGATTGATGGAAAGGGTAAGAATGAGGAAAGCAAGACGCTGAGGATAAATAAGGTTTGCCCCTGTTCCAAAAGTTGGCATTATCAGAAGTAAGAGAAAAAGAAGAGGTAGACTGTGAAGGAAGAGATGGGGTTGAGTAATTGGTTTGATTAAGTATACAGAACTTGAAATATCTGTGTATAATTAATGTGAAAATGTTTCTTAGGAGATTCGAAGTATGAAGCTCCATATGCAGCCGAGGATCAAAATAAAGACTGAGAAATCATTGGCCTATTTGGCTGGGAGTATAGATAATTCATGAAGGTAGGGATTTTCAAACCTAAAGTTCATTAAGAAGCATCTGTTAAGCAATTAAAAAAAATAGATGTTGGTCCCTACCTGAAAAAAAATTGACTCAGAATTTTCAGAGCAGTAGCACAGACATCTTAGTATCAAGAAAGTCTCAAAAATGATTCTGATATGCAGCCAAATTTGAAAGTCACTAGCTTTAAGTTTGAGAACCACTGGATTAAAGTATAGAGGATGAAGCTATATAAACGACCAAAGAAGAAGGGTAAAAATACAAAGAACAGCACATTTTAAGGAGAACTGGTTAGGAGAACCCACAAAAATAAACATCAGTAAGTCGGGCAGGAGTAAAGCTATAAAAAACCAAAGAAAAATAATTTTAAGGAGAGCTGGGTCAACAGTGTCAAATGGAGCAATGATTCCTTACAAAGATAAGGAATGTAAAAACAAACAAACAAACAAACAAACAAAGACATTTAACTTAGTTTGCCTCAATTAAAACCCATTTGACCTACTGATAGTAAAAGCAGTGTTCAAGTCCTAGAGGTGGTACGTGCCATGTTTAGTACCCAGTCCCACTCACAGGTTCCCAGAGCCAAAAGCAGCTGTTTCACTAGATGGCAGCTTGCCAGAACATTTTTTCTTCAACTGAGCTAGGAAGCAAGACAGGCACAAAACAAGATATGAATTCAAAGAAAAAGACTAATAAATAAACGATATCATAGACATCAGCCAGACCTTTACATTTGGAAACAGCAGGGTGCCATGCAAAAGTCACTATGTGTGTGTGTGTGTGTGTGTGTGTGTGTGTGTGTATACACACACACATATATATATATATATACATATATATATGTGTATATATATATATATATATATATATATATATATATATATTCCAGCTGGAAAATGTTTCTAACTAAAGAAAGGAGGCCAGAGAATTTTCAAAAGAATTGTTGAGACTATGAATTGTAAAAGGAATATAACAAATCCTAGCTCAATGTCACCACAATAGATGTCAAGTTTTATCTCAAAAAAGCTCTGTATTCACCGTAACTCTTTTTGAAGTGTGCATCTGAGCCAAGTTCTAAAAGAAGATGCTGAAGAACCACAGCTAGAATCAAAACATATCTATTAAAGCTTATGTTCATATGACTAAACTTCTCAAAACAGCTAACTTAGACCACTGTCCCCACCTCCCCGTAGGAGAACAATCATTCATAACATTTTGTCATCACCCTGGTAGGATAGTAGTATATGAAGTACTTCAACTGGGAAATTCAGAGGAACTGAACACAAATTTGGGCTCTAATATACCAGGTTCTAACCCGCTCAGGTAAACCGCTGGGAAAACTTCTAAAAATTACTGACAGCAAGCTAGGACACCTGGACTTCTTTTCAGAAAAATTTTAATTTGCTAATTTTGGTGCATCTATGTACACAGGTGTATATAGTTGCAAAATCTCTTGCTTGAAAAATGAGTGAGGATAACCAATCCTATTTCTGCCTTTTGCAATAATTAATTATATTGGAAACATTTCTTGGTTTGGAAGATCAACTAAAACAAAACATAATAAATAATATGTTAAGGAGAAAACTTAGCTGTTTTTAACTCCTATGATACTCATAACTGCCAATATTTTCAATGGATTAGTCAAATTAAATAGTCCTGGAAAGCATTATTAGGCTACCATTTTAGTATTTCCCTCACTCAGTCCAAAGTCTATTTCTTTCCAATTCAGTGCTTCACCTGTATGCTAAAGCTCATGACGCTAAAACTAATGATCTCTGTACACCAGGAGTTTAATCAAAAAGCAACATTCAGGTTCCTATTTGAAAATCAAGATCTTGCCTTACACCCTGAGTCTCGTCCTCACAGTCCACAATTGTGCCATTCATATTCTATGTTCTCATGAAATTGTTAAAAATAAGACCCATACCAATGACTACACTTTAACGCAAATGGTCTTACTGTATTACTCCCTGTTGACTCTTATAATTACAACCCATCAGTTTGGTAATGCAGATTAAAACTGAAAGCTAAAGTGGACTTGAGTGTCCACTTCAATTTTTTTAATTCACAGATGCAGAATTGGAGGGCTGGAGCAGAGAAGTAACTTACCCAACATCCTACAACTAGTGAAAGACAGGGTCAGGACTTGAACTCAGATATGTTACTTTTTTCTATTATGTCAGGATACTACAATAATTTTCCAAGAAATTTATAACCTGAGAGTTCCTCCATGTCTAAATAGTACACACTGCCCCAATTAATCTGGGTTTGTTTGTTTGTTTTTTTTTTTCTTTCTTTCTGTGCCTTTGCTTAGCATCTGCCTTTTCATTTGGTCCTCCTGGCAGCTCCATTCTCTATCTTTTCACTGTGATTTATTTGTTCCTTGGTATGTCTGAACAGATTTACATTTCTATCATGAACTTCAACCCTGAAGTTGTCAAGATAAAGTGTTTTGGCTGGTTCTTGTCCCAACGGCAGATCAGATCTATAGGGGTCTGAAGTAATCTGCACTTAAAGATGTACTCTGAAGTAACACTAATCTCTAGGGAAAAAAATGTATTTTCTATCTTAGTATTAGGGATATGAAAATCTTGGTGGTTTTATGGAAAGATCTGGAAGAATATATAGATTTTATATATTTCACTTTACTCCAAATTAGAGAGCCACATTGTATATTTAGACTGTTACCATATAAAATAGTTAATTTATTTGCATAAATGTATATGTTATGTGCTAACAGTTATTTGTATTGCTCTGTGATAGATGCTTTTCTGATCCTGGAACTTTAAGAAAGGGAATATGAGATAAGCAGTTGCTCGTTTCATAAATTCCAGAAAAAAATGTATGTACAGTACAGGGTTCTGTTAAGGCACAAGTGACAACAGAAACAAACAAGTGTTATGATTCTCCCAGATATAAAAATAAGCAAAAAAACCATACCTTTATGTGATTCAATTATAAAGGCCTTTGTGTTAATTTTATATCAACTAGCCAGAAATATCCAAAGTGTTTTTGCTAAAATCCTAATTTTAATTATTGAATAATTAAGACAGTATATACTGAGGTTCATGTCTTTACACTACTTTATTCCTATATTTATTCAGAAAAGAATAAGTGACAGATAACTGAATGTTCGAGAACATTACCTACAGCTGACTGAAGACAAGAAATCACATGAAGTGGTCTATAAGTTCAAGACTGCTGAGATTAAAATAAATAAATACAACTTTTTTAAAGAGGATAGGTCTTTACATTCAATAAAATCCACTTACAACATTTTTATTCACTCAAGATTCAGGTGGGAATGTCTCCTGTAAATCCTTCACACTTTCTCTCACTAGATACCTGATAAAAGGAGGAAAACAGTTATCAGCAAAAAGAAGTCACTGTACAACCTGGAAAGCTGCCTTTCACTGGCTTTGATTGATGGTGACAGTTCAAATCTACCTCGATCTCTCTGATCACATTCTTAATGCTAAAGAATTGCTTGTATGTTCCTTCAACCCAGCTACATCGGATTTATTAGTAATCACACAGGGCAGGCAGGAAAAAGAAAAGACTGGCAGTCTGGATAAATGCAAAGGGTACAGTTGCATACACTGTGGTTAGCTTTAGCAAGCACAGAAAGATATTTCTATTTTTCTGACAAGCAGAAACCTACACTGAACAAGATAGTCATACAGATACAGAAGACTAACCCCAACAGGACTGTGCCAAGAAATGCACTAGGTGGTTGACCAGTGTCTTCCATGATCAAATATAAAAGTAAGCCCAATACATGCTCAGTGGTAGCGTGGATCCCGGACTTTCTCTGGTGAAATGTTCCCCAAAACCTTAGTCTACTCTTGGCTTTCAAAAATCTGCTTTTGAAACTAAATTACCGCTTAAATGAAAACATCAAAGGAACATTTGTATGACAGAGGGAAAAGACCTATTATGTCATCCAGCTCACTTCCTTGCCAGTAATGAATTCTGCCCTCAATTCTTTTCTAAGAGTTAGTCTAGCCCTATTTTTAAAGCCTCAGAGATGGGCACCCATCCTTTCCCTGAGAGAATATTTATTCCACATTTTAATAGATTTCACAATTAGGAAACTTTTCCTGAAAGTCTGTCCAATTTTTCTTTGCTTAATTTCTTTCCTTGGCATTTAGCAATGGCTCAGAGTTCTGAAAATCATTCAAAGTCAGTTGATCTGGAAAAGTGTAGCTGCAAATATCCATGATGCCTGTCAAACAGTGAGAGCTTTGGACTCTGGTGGAAGTATGCCTATCATGGGCATCTGAATCACTTTGATTTTCTCTATGAATTCTATTTATGTGTTTGCTTTATGACATATGATTTATATTACCATGACCTTGAATCAGCAGAAATCATCTGAAACTTTCAATGGCATATTTTTTTAGCTTAACAGAAATCAGCACAGGTCACAGAATACCACTAGGGAAAAGATCAGTTACTTGTAGCAAACTTCACCAAGGCTGTGGTCCTAATTTTTTCCAATATGGTAGGCCAAGCCTGGTAAGAGCATCAAAGGCATGAGTCTCTCAAAGGAATAATTCCCTCCTCAAAAGGGTTTTAAATGCCCACTTCAAGGAAATCAAATTTGGTCATCTGATGAGAAAAAATACATATATTTTGAAGAAGCAACCAACTTATCTCTATATTCTTAGATTTTATCTCCTCAAGCCTTTAATTTCTCCTGCCTTATTACAAACTAAAGACAATAATAATAGTAAAAACTCAAAACAAAAGGCCTAATTTAGACAATAAGCATTTCTGATACTTCTAAAAATATATAATTCTAGGTTAATTGCAAATCAAACTTTGTCTTTTGTATTGCTTTATGTTTACTTTTTGACAAATTGATATACATCTAATAATAGGAAACATACCCAATATATTAAGCTATGTAGTATATTTATCTAGAGTGCATATGCTTAGTTTTCAAATTAAAATTTCTCCAAACAGTATGATTTGATATAAAATATGTTTCCAACAAAAGTTTTTAATTTAATTGTCCTTTGAAAGCAACTGAGGTGCATAAAACAAGGTTTAATGTAATTTTGAGTAATTCTCATTATAAAACATCTAAAATAGAATGGAACTTTCATTAACAGCAATATCAGGACCTTTAGTTTTATCTTCCTAATATATGATGCAGTCATGTCATAATGGTCTTCAGATATTAAGAATTTTTTTTTATCCTTTGCTGCACTTTATTATCACCTTTCTGCTGTTTGTTAGTAAGCTTTTTCTAATCTCATGGCATCCGTATAAGCAAGGGACTCATATTAGTGCAATATTCCATGCTCTTAAGAATGCTAACATGCAAAAAGTATCCGGTTATACTGTCGTTGCTGCTAAAAATGGAAGGGCATTGTGCAAACTAGAAAGGGGCTCTTTTCTGTGGCACAGATGGAAAACATTGTAAAAGTTGCCCCCTCTGAGCAGATCAATTAGAAAAAGTATACTTTCCTTTCTTCTGACCTAAGGCAGTTTCCCAGACTGGATAGATGGCAAGCAGTGTGCTCCCTGGGTTTCAGCACATCACACTCGCCTGGCTAAATGCCCCTGGGCAGGACACAGGAGAAACAACCATATTCAGTGGCTCTGGACTGTGCATGTCATTGCCTGGGTTACCAGTCCATATGATGCTAGACAATAAGGAAATGCCCACCAAAGTCCTCCAGTTCCCTTATTACTTGGATGCTGTTTTCTAAAATAAGATCTAGTTCTACTGTGACTTTAAAAATGTGATATTTAAACTAGAATAATCAGAAACAACCTCTTCTTGGATAGGCTTTCCTCAGCATGAAATAGTGAGAAAAAAAAGAAAAAACCTGGAGATCTAAGCAGATCTGGAATCCATGTTTTAATATATATGGGTGGTGTCACTGGTCAAATTATTCAAATTCTCTTAATCTTTCCTGATTCATATAATGGAGGTAATAATGGCTGACGGGAAGACTAAATGAAATAACCATGAAATGCTTATTAAACAGTCTATAGAACATAGTTATATACAGTATCTGGCTTTAATTCTACATGGAAAGAAGACAGGGATATATAATAATCTGGCACAGAAAGCTGGCTGTTCCTTTCATTAAAGCTTGATTCTGTATATGAGTCAGTGTGGGGTTGCTATGGAAATTACTGAATAGTAAAGGTGATTACTTTAACAAATTCTTTTGTAGCATATTCACTGCAAAATACTTCTGTTTCTGAGTAGACTGAGGTATGTGGTTTCTTTTGGAACATTATCTAAGACGTTTGTCTTCAAGCATCTGAATTCTTTCTCCCTTCTCCCCAAACCCCATATGGGATATGATATTTATGAGTAAAAAAAATAAATAAATTAGATATCCTCAGAGATTTGCTGAAAAGACTAAACAAACTTTGTCTTTTTATATGAATGTTTAATTCTGGAAAAACTGTCTAATACTTTGATCCCATTTCTGCAGCAGTTTAATACTCTACGACTTCCCACCCAATTCTGCACAAAGAACCTTAAGTGGAGGGGTTAAAGTGGGTAAACATCATAGATAACTATTTTCTAAAGAAACTGGTCTAGAGAAATATAGAATACTAGATAGGCACTTATAGCTTCTTTTTATAATTTAGTTTTGTTGCTACCTTTTTAATAAGACACTTGTTCTTTAAAATGGAGACTATGATATTATCAACATTTATGCAATTGAAGAGTATTTAAAAAGCTTCATGAGAAAGGGGCTATATTAATCTACTACAATATACTTAACAAATATGTCTGTTTAAATGTTTCACATTTTCTTTCAGCTAAATAGAAAGTTTAATTATTGAAAAAAATCTAATAGAGGAGAACCCTACTGTGAGGCTGGCCTGGGGATTTGGTAAGCTATCCTGAGAAAGCTGTAAGGAAAGAAAGGCATTTTCTTAGCTAAATTTTCTGCTAACAACCAGTTCTGCTATATGGAAGTCACTTTGTTGTGAGCATTATCAATGATCATGTCTAAAGTTAGTATTCATGAGGGCTCACTTTTCTTGGATCACTTTCTAATGTTTTACTCTACAATTAAAAGAAAAATCAGATGTTTCTGTTATTCCCTAAGATACTTTTAAATTATGCCAATATAATTAGAATATGGACGTTTAGTAGACAATTACAGTACATGGTCTATAGTCCCATCCAATAGCCATTATCCTCAGGATCCTAAAAGAAGGTATATAATCCCTAGATAAAAAAGAATCATGAAACTTGGGTTGAGTTCATTCACTTACTCAACAAATATTTATGGAGTACCAACCTACATTGCACTATGACTTTAGTGCTGGAAATGCATGTTAAGCAAAGTAATCATGCTGAGTTCTTGTCCTTATGGAGCTTTTGATCAATTAAGGAAGTACTCATTAATTACATGATCATACAGAAATATAAAATCGCAACTCTGTGAAATACTCTGAGGGAGTGCTAGGTTATGCAGTCCTATATGAGTCTGTAACAAAGGGCTTTTAACATAGTATGGTCAGAAAAGGATTCTTTGAAAAACTTAACACTGGGCTAATGTCTGAAGTAACTAGAAAAAGAAGGAAGGGAAATTAGGACCCTCTTGCCCAAAGACCTTGAGGAGACAGAAGTGTAAGGAACTAAAATAAACACACTGTGACTGAATCCCAGAGAGCAGAGCTTTAGAAAATAGGTGGAAGATTTGCATAATTAACCTGAAAGAGACAGAAAGCCATTGGGATTTTTAAATTTTCTTTTAATGTTTATTTTACTTTTTTTGAGAGACAGACAGAGCATCAGCAGGGGAGGGCAGAAAGAGGAGACACAGAATCCAAAGCAGGGTCCAGGCTCTGAGCTGTCAGCACAGAACCCGACATGGGGCTCGAACTCATGAGCCTTGGAGCTATGAGATCATGACCTGAGCCAAAGTTGGCCACTTAACCGACTGAGCCACCCAGGCGTTCTAAAGCCACTAGGATTTTTAAAACAGCAAAAACATGGGGTGCCCGGGTGGCTCAGTCGTTTAAGCATCCTACTTCAGCTCAAGTCATGATCTCACGGTTGGTGGGTTCCAGCCCCATGTCAGGCTCCATGCTGATAGTTCAGAGCCTGGAGCCTGCTTCGGATTCTGTCTCTCGCTCTCTCTCTCTCTCTCTCTGCCCCGCCCCCACTCGCACACTGTCTCTCTGTCTCTCTCAAAAATAAATAAAAATTAAAAACATTTAAAAAACCCGTAGAGACATTATTAGAATTGTGTTTTGAAAAAGTAAGACTGACTGCAAAATGGAGATTGGAATAGAGATAAAGTGAAGGCTAATGCACTAGTGCAGAGGAGAGCCCACTAGGGCTTTAGTCTCTACATCTCTGTCAGAACTCTTTTTAAGATCATCGGTGACCCCCACATTCACTAATCACATGGTCAAATATTACTCACTTTATCTAACTGTTCAACAGCATTTGACACAATTGATCACTCCTTTTCTTTTTAAAATATTCTTCCACCCGTGCTTCATTTTTCTCCTTCCCAGTCTCCTTGACTGGTTCTTCCTATCCCCCCTTAACAGGCTGCAGTACTCAACAGCTTTTTCCATAGACTACTCTCTTTATGGATCCTCCCTGGGTGATCACATCAAATCCCATGACTTTATATCATATATCTGCATGCTGACAACTTGTAAACCTATACCTTCACTTCTAACCTTATCTATTGGATTTTTATTATCTGTCAATCATGCCAAAGTATATCTTCAATCTGACCTCCATTACTGACACCTGTTTCAGACCACCATCTTTCTACACCGTGTTCTTGCCTTTATCCAAATCTTCAAAAATATAAACCAAATCATGTCACTCTTTTGCCTGAGCTCTCTAAAAGTCTTAAGAGTAAAACCCCAAATTTTTCTCATGACTTACAAAGTCCTAAATGATCTGAAATCTACTATCCTTCTACCCTTTCTATTCTCTTCCTTGCTAGCTTCTTTCCAGCTGGTTTCCCTGCTGGTCCTAAAAAAGCTGTAAAAGCCCAGGGAACATGCATTTGCAGTTCTATCTGGAAAGCACTCTCCACCCAATATCAGGCCATCTCTTACAGTTCCTTCACATCTTTCCCCAGATACGTTTACAAGTAAACTTTTCTAGCCACTCTCTATAAAATAACACCCCATTCAAATCACTCTCCTTTACTCTTATTTATGTTTCTTCATAGAATTTATCACATAATTTATCTATATGGAATTTACACCTCACATTTATATGTATTTTTTAGTTTATTGTAAACCACCTCTTCCAAAGATTGTGAGTTCTGTGAGACCTGGAAGGTTGTTCTGATTATTAGTTCTGATTATTAGTTTATGAGACAGTGTATGTACACTGTCTAGGCATCCAATAAAATAAAACACTGGTAGGCATCCAATAAAATATCTGTTGAATAGATAAATCAACAAATCCATATAATCAGATTAAAAATAAATTGGCTTCTGAGAAGTTGAACTAAAATAACTTACATACAGTGGACACTCAAAACATAACAGTTATCAATAATTATTTATATATATTATTATATTTATCTGTCAGAAATCCCCATAAGGTAAAAAATATTACTCCTATTTGGCAGATAAGAAAAACAAAGCTCAAAAAAAATTGGAAATTTTTCTCGAGATTCCACAGTCAGTACATGTTTGATTAAGAAGTCTAATCTATGTCTTGTAATTCCTTTCCATTGTCTCCTATAAACAACCTGGGTATTGCAAGCATACCTTGACTTTGTACATTCAGGTAGTTGCATTAAAAAAAATTGGGCAGGGGCGCCTGGGTGGCGCAGTCGGTTAAGCGTCCGACTTCAGCCAGGTCACGATCTCGCGGCCCGTGAGTTCGAGCCCCGCGTCAGGCTCTGGGCTGATGGCTCAGAGCCTGGAGCCTGTTTCCGATTCTGTGTCTCCCTCTCTCTCTGCCCCTCCCCCGTTCATGCTCTGTCTCTCTCTGTCCCAAAAATAAATAAACGTTTAAAAAAAAAAAATTGGGCACAAAATAAGGTAATAGCTCATGGAATACGACAGGAAAAAAAAAGTGTCAGAAAATGTACATGTAAAATTCTGGCTCAAGCAATAACCCTGGTTATGACCTTAAACACACTCTTCACCTCTCAACTTCAGTATTTGCCTCTATAAACTGATAATCTTAAAACTTGCATAGTACACAGTGGGATACCAATGATTAATGGTTACTGCCTGCAAAGAATTATCTAAGTGCTAAATAATATTATCATTACTAACAGGCTTGGAATTTTGGTTCAGAACATTTGGCTGCTTATTCAAACTTTATCTAAACTATCTTAAAGTCTTAGGTCTTTAAAACTGGCCTTGCTAAAGCTTTCTCACTGCTTATTGTCTGAAGTGATTTATTTAGAAGAGAGTTTATCCTGTGAGTCTTGTGAAATTTTTAAATTTTTGCTTTTAAAGTTATCCCTCAACAGGAAGTGAAGAAGTATTTATTAGGAAAGCAAAACAACCTCCTAGAGAAGGGATTCCTTATGAACTTGCTATTTGGTCTCAGCATCCTGTGGTGGATGCTGCTAATTTTCTAAATCCATGATTGAGCCAAATTTCACAATGGCAATGGAATTCCTGAACACTTCCTGCCCAAAGGGATACAGAATCCAGGTACAACAAGCAAGAAGAGAACCACTGACTGGAAAATGGGTCATTAAAAAAAATTTCACTGTAACAATTCAGTAATTTTCCTCCATAAGAGTTCTAGATAATTCACTGCAGCACCATTTTAAGGGCTATTTTTCTCAATGAATAAATATTATTTTGATAATATATCACATATATCATGTATATAGTTTTCATAGATATTTATGGATTGTTTAATGGATAAGAACTTTATTAGAACTGGAAATACAGAAATAAAGACACAGCCACTAACATGAGAAAAAAATGTTAATGGAAGTAAACACAGGAGATTTTAGGGAAGATCCTAATTTGAGCTGAGGATATAACTGCTATGGCTTTTGATCAACATACAGTATAGTGGTTAAAACAATAGACTCAAGACAAATTCCTGATTACACTCCAACTCTGCTTCTTATTAGCTGTGTGACTTTGAAAAGTTATTGAATTTCTATGTACCTCATTTCTCCATTTTAAAACAGAGATATTATGGGAATGCAAGCTGGTGCAGCCACTCTGGAAAACAGTATGGAGGTTCCTCAGAACACTAAAAATAGAACTACCCTATGACCCAGCAATTGCTCTACTAGGCATTCATCCAAGGGATACAGGTGTGCTGTTTCGAAGGGACACATGCACCCCCATGTTTATAGCAGCACTATCAACAATAGCCAAAGTGTGGAAAGAGCCCAAATGTCCATCGATTGATGAATGGATAAAGAAGAGGTGCTATATATATACAATGGAGTGTTATTCGGCAATCAAAAAAAAAAAAAATGAAATCCTGCCATTTGCAACTACGTGGATGGAACTGGCAGGTATTATGCTAAGTGAAACTAGTCAGTCAGAGAAAAGACAAATATCCTATGATTTCACTCATATAAGGACTTTAAGAGACAAGACAGGTGGACATAAGGGAAGGGAAACAAAAATAAGATAAAAACAGGGAGGGGGACAAAACAGAAGAGACTCATAAATATGGAGAACAAACTGAGGGTTACTGGAGGGGGTGTTGGAGGGGGGATGGGCTAAATGGGTAAGGGGCACTAAGGAATCTACTCCTGAAATCACTGTTGTACTATATGCTAACTAATTTGGATGTAAATTTCAAAAAAAAAAAATAAAAAATAAAACAAGTTAAAAAAATTTTAAAAATTAAAAAAATTTTTAAAAACTTTAAAAATTAATAAATAAACAGACATATTAGTGGAACTTACCCCATAGGACTACTGTGAATATTAAATTAGTTAATATGCTTCCTCTAAGATGAACATAGTTATTAGTAAGAAGTAATCAATTAAAAACAAACACTGTCAGGTCTACACTAGACAGAATATAGAAATATTATTATGTATTACAAAATTATTATGCATGTTACATATATACAGAAATATTACATTTATAAATATATATATAAAATAATATTATATATACACACACCAGCTGACAGCTAATGAATAGTATGATCTTTTTGGAGTTTGTTGGACAAGCTCCTGTGGTTAGACATCAATCTTTTGAATTTATATAGCACCTACCAACTAGCTTTAAACCCTTAACAAGCTGTGACATGACATGGGATGATTTGAAGAAGTAACAAGGAAAACAAAAACACAATAAGGAGCAGAAGGAAAAAGTACATGCTACTTTGCTGAGTTTCACAACCTGGCCAATGGCCTACTTAAAATTAAGAACTACACTTGAAGTTGCCAGGTCTTGTTTAAAGTTAACCCTAAGTCCCAAGGAAGTTAGAAAATCCAATGCCTACCAATATAACATTTTATCATAACTTACGTGAATCTTCTATAATGAACCTCAAATATGTTTGGAGGAGATCATTTTGATTACATACTGGCAAGATATAACAAAACCCCCCTTATCTTCTCACAAATGGAGTTATTTTCATGTAAAGCTTTGGAGGTTAGAGAATCATCACTTCCTACATTGATGTGTGTAAAACCAATGGCTTTGTTTATAGTCCCATCCACCCAACTCTCCTGTTCTTTTCTAAACTTTCTAAATTCTATTATACTGTCCCCAACCCCCAACATACACTGACCTATCTCCAGCTCATTCCTAAACAGAGATAGTATTTCCAGGCCTGGGCACCCTGAATATATTCAGAGAAGACTTCACCCTTTTTAAGGCCAGGATGATAGGAATTTCCCACTGTTACAGCAGATGAACCAGCCTTTATTTACTCAGCATGCTTGATGACAGACTTCTCATACTGGAATGGACATTTGGGGGGTGGCCTGGCTCAGAATCTAAGGCAGAATAATTTCTGTGGGGCAGCACAAAGCCTGCAAAATTGTGTGCGGTTTCCCCTTAAAAACTGTTTATTAAAAGCGTTGCCAATAGTTAGGAATATCCCAGAGATATTGGCAAGGAAATTCTACTTGAACAAATCATGTAAATATGTGTCTTCAGGATTTTTTAAAATGATGACCTAAAACTGGTTTATATTTTTTGCTGCATTTATACTTATTAAAAAATAAATAAGGTAATCAAGTCCTCATTATTGCTACACAGTCAACAAAGGTTATGACCAAACTGGTTTTGATTCAGACAAAATGGAAATTACATATCTCCTTATGTCTAGGATAAGCCTATAAAAATCCATGAGCACAACAGCAACTAATCCTTGATCTGGTTTTCTTTCCTTGGATTGTGACTCCTTGGGTGAAAACAGAACAGCAGTTATAGAATTGGCCTCCAGTTTAAGAAAGTTGTCTTAACACAAAAATGGTAAAATGATAGATAGATATAGATATAGATATAGATATAGATATAGATATAGATAGATATAGATGATATAGATATAGATGATACAGATATAGATATAGATATAGATAGATTAGATATAGATATAAATAGATATAGATATAGATGGATACACACACACACACACACACACTTTCCTGATTCTTCAATTTCTACAAACTCGCAACTTAAACCACCAACAAAAACAAAAAATAAAAACATTGTAACTCTTTACTGCTGGCTAAATATTTCTCTCTAATCCCAAAATCATTTTAGTAGTGGTAACCCACATATTGCTGCTTGATAAAAATAATCTACTCCAGACAGCTACTGGGTGACTTAATGAAATCAGTTAGAAATAACCTAGTAGATGTGAGGAAAAAATATTCAAGATGATGTTTAAAAGAGAACAGTGTTTCTCAGTAATAGAATAGTTGCTTTGAAAAAGAGATGGAGCATATTATTTTCAAAATGTTCCTTTAAAATGCTAAATTCAAGCTACTCTTATGGAAGAGATACAGTTTAAAGGACTAAGGTGTACATTAAGCCATGCAAAAATTACCTTGCTAAACAGCTGCATATAACTTTCAAAATTTGAATATTTAAATGCTATGCCTATTTATTTATTTTTTTTCAACATTTATTTATTTTTGGGACAGAGAGAGACAGAGCATGAACGGGGGAGGGGCAGAGAGAGAGGGAGACACAGAATCGGAAACAGGCTCCAGGCTCTGAGCCATCAGCCCAGAGCCTGACGCGGGGCTCGAACTCACGGACCGCGATATCGTGACCTGGCTGAAGTCGGACGCTTAACCCACTGCGCCACCCAGGCGCCCCATAAATGCTATACCTATTTAAAGAACTATATTGAACTCTTATTAAAATAAAAAGCTTTCTTGTTGCCATTACTTTGTCATTTCCTGTGATAATTTTCTGACAGAATTTTTTAAAGCAAAACACACTTACAAGTTGTATAAGAAAAATGGGGTAAAACCCATGTTGTGACAACTGTAACCCATCAATGAAGCGATTAGAATAGGGCTATCTAAAATTGAAAATGGCTGGAAAAAATCTCTTTGGACTTTTATCTCATAGAATTCTCCATCTTATTTCACAGATGACATTTTCAAGTTGATGTGGTTTTGCTATCTATGGGCAGCTCCAACTTCCACCTGATAGTCCTCAAAATGCTTTCTTCCCAATGGTAGACCTAATGGAAGGGCCTAAGAAAATGACTGCTGAATCCACTAAATGTTTGTTGAATCTCCCACAAATAAGGGAGTCCCCTCCCCTCCATCCAACTCTCCTGTTCTTTCTAAACTTTCTAAATTCTATTACACTGTCCCCAACCCCCAACATACACTCGCCTATCTCCAGCTCATTCCTAAGAGGAGAGTATTTCCAGGTCTGTGCACACTGAATACATTCAGAGATTTCACCCTTGTTAAGGCCAGGGTGATAGGAAATTTCCTACTGTTACAGCAGATGAACCAGCCTTTGTTTACTCAGCATGCTTGATGACAGACTTCTCATACTGGAATGGACATTCAAGAGGGTTATTCCCACCTGCTTGCAAAGAAATGTTAATGTACAGTATATTGAATAAGGACCCAGGACAATTAAAAATAAGCCAGACTCATGGTGAGTGTATGGAAAAACAACTATAACACATTTTCAACACTGGTAATGTTATTGTTACTTAGATCTTTTTTAAATAGAGACAGAATGTACCTTTCTTCCAAGAAGGGATCATAAAAGTGAAACAGGAACAAAGAAATGAGAAACACTGCATCTTTCTTAGGGTGCAGCTTTTATAAGGTTCTGTACACTAGGTTATTTAACCACTTTGTCTATGCAGTACTTCCCTTCCTCCCAGCAATTTGGACCAGAAAGACCGTAACAGTAATTGGAATATGAGTCACAGGATGTACTTTAGGTCAAGACAGCACTTAAGGAAGACTAAGTCAATAATTTCTCAAATTGTGGAAGTTTGAGAATTTTTCTTCTCCTTTTTTTCCCATTTGTTTACTTTCATTTTTTAAAGTGTTGATTTTATGTTGTCGCCTAAAGTTCTTCATGCTCCTTAGAAATGGGGCTAGCTTAAAAAAAAAAAATCACAGGTTTTTTGTTGTTGGTGGTATTACTGCAGTTACTTTTAAATAATTTTAGGGCATTCTATTCTATGTGGATGGATAATAGTGAAAAGTCTTTCCTGATCAAAAGTCCTGATCTAAAGTTATCCTGATCTGAAGTTCACAATAAAAAAATATTCCCAATGAAAGCACATTTAACTAATTGTGGCCACGGTGTATTTCATGGAATAAAACATAGTCAGCAGTTTCAAGTAACTTATATTTCTGGAGATCCCGTTTGAAATCTTACTTTGAAAACTGGAATTCCTGGGATCAGGAAGCTTTTTTAATTCATCCAACTGATCAGTCAATGTGCAAGGAGCATTCATGGTAATTGTCAGGACATGTGTTATGCTTAGAGACAAGTGCTAAGATACGTTGTTGGCACTACAAATGATCTGTGGGGGCGGGGAAAAGAGGAGGGGTAAAGAGTGCATCTGGCAACAGTCTCTTAATTTCCAAGACACCTATCACCATGATGATGAGATCTATAAACAGACATTAACTTAAAATCAGTACGTAATGTACTAAATTATTTATACTCTTGCTATAGGGAGGCAGGGGGAGGGAAGGAAAGAAAGGAGACTATGTCATAGATTTAGAAAGTTTGATTTCCTCAGGCCCTGGCAGTACCATGAGGGTATGCTTTCCCTAAACAATCTGGTTCTGTTTCTTTGGAAGGGGTTGGGCCTGGGCAGTGAGAGAGAGATGTAATCAGAACACATATGGATGGACAGGGGAATTCTCCTAGGTGCACTTAATAAAGTTTATTGCTATTGGGGCAGATAACCTATTTGATGTTCAACTGCTCACTTATGACAGAACTAGGTAAACTGGAATGCACAGAATGAGTAAATTTCAATAGATTGTAACACAGTAGATTTATTTCTATTTTTAGGAAAATAAGCTATTTCCACATTGTTAAGTAGAAATCTAGGGTATGTTATAAAATCTGTATCAAACAATATGGATTCGAGAGTAATAATACATAACCCCTACCTTAAAGAGCTCTGTGTTAGTGGTTTACCAATGAAATTTTATTGTGGACAGAATCAAAAGTTGTATTTGAATAAATAATGATCACAGACTATTGTCTTTTTTCTTCAGGATGAAGAAAATAAAATTGATCTGCTATTTTCTGCTAGTCATAATTGGTTGCTAAATTATATCTGTCTACTTTCTTCATAATGTCTTGGACATATAGGAGATAGTGTACCTTGAAGTTTGCACTGTAAAGACAAAATACTGTTTCAGAAATGAATTACCTGAAGTAAACCCATTGAATTTCTCTCCATCCTGACCCATAGAGAGCTATGTTCAGCCTCCTAATCTTCAGAATTTTCCTTATCACCTTATTCTCAAAAATAACCTATCTTTAATTTCCATGAATCCAAAATATAATGACTACTGACCTTTGTTCCAAATGGAACATGAATTTAAATTGCTGCTTTTGGTTTTATTTAGCCCTCCTACAGGCAGGGAAATTTTTTTTTCCTTACTATATTCATTTGTTTATACCTCTCATTCATAGAATCATTGAGGAAATTCATTATCTTCTACAAAAGTTAATTCTAAAATTAATAGGCATCCTATTCAGGGACTTCCAATGATCTTAATTCACTGATTATAAATCTTCCCTGTGCATCCCTCAGTTCCTTTGGTGCCAGTTAAAACAAAACAGCCTGCTTATCACATTGGCCTAACTAGAGGAATGCTGGGAATTTGATCATTATTATGGAATATTCTGTCAATAACGCTCATTATATTTCTATTTAATCTGCCTTTTAAAAAATCCTTCTCTAAAAATTGTTTCCCTTATAAGAAATAATGCAAACTTTCTATCTTAAAATTGATACAAATTCAAAATAGAAAATCTGTCAAAGAATAGTGGGGAAAAAAAGTGTTAAACCAAAGCACCCACCTGGAGGCAAAATTTTAATTTATATTTTGATGCATTTTTAAGAAAAAAATGAAAATATTGGATTGATACATGTGCAATATACAATTTTGCATTTTTCATTTTTAGTTATCATGCTATTTCTATGTTGTTAAATATTCTTAGAAAATATAATTTTAAATGAATATAAAAAACATTTCTTGGATGCTGTACTTTTTTTCAATGTTTGTTTATTTATTTTGAAAGAGAGAGATAGTGTGCAAGCAGCGGAGGGGCAGATAAAGAGGAAGAGAGAGAGGGAAACAGAGAAAATCCCAAGCAGGTTCCACGCTGTCAGCACAGAGTCCAATGCAGCACTCGAATTCACAAACTTGAGATCATGACCTCAGCCAAAATCAAGAGTCAGATGCTTCCTTCACTGACTGAGCCACTTAGGTGTCCCAAATGCAGCAGACTTTTAACAAAAGTGTTTTTAATTCTATTTTTCCATTTTATTGTTAAATATATTTGAGATGTGTTTTGTTGTATAGTGATGTAAGGATCTAACATGATCTTTAAAAAAAAAAGTTTCCCAACATTTTCTTTTGAATAATATATTATTTCTCATTGGTTTCACATGTCTTCCTTAGCTTTGTTAATGATATCCTCAAATATGCCCTCATTCTCCTTTAATCCATGATGTTAATAGTGTGTTTTTTTTTTAATCCAAATTTGATTATATTACTACATTGTCTGAGCAACTCATGGTATAAGAGGAAGACTGCAGGAGATGTGGATTTTGAGTGAAACTAAATAAGTATGTCAGTTTCCAAAATTTGAGTTACCACTGAGCTTGGAGTTTAGGGATGGGCAACATGAAGATAATTTTTAGGGCATACTAGTGGATTGAAATCAGTGCAAATAAGTTCAAAGCTTGAGTGTCTGAATCACTCCATTGTTTAGAGGTAAAGTAGTTGAAGAATTACTGACAAAGAATCAAGAATCACAAGAGAAGTAGTATCAAAGAGAATGATGATAACCCAGAAACTAAAATTCTCAAGAACTGGGGGTGTTGTGACTTAAGAGATGTTAGTATTATCTGAACTGTGTCTTCTAAGAGGCTAAGTTTCTTCTTTAGTTATACCTATAATTTTTCTGTTGGTTGCTGCCTTTTTTTTTAATCTCCACAAACTATCTTATCATTTCATATCTTTGTCACTTTTCAGTTAATTCAAAGAGAGTTTCTCAGGTTTGTACTCCACCTTGCCAATTTCCCATTGCGCCACTTGAGCCTTTTTATTATTCAAATAGAGATCATCTTCATTTTCTCCATATTTTCAACTGGTTGTCAAATTATAGTCTTTGATTCTTACTTTATAGAGTCCAGGCCCTCTCATATCATATTGAAAATGCAGAACAGCTTCCAAAATGTTACACTGATTTTGTAGTAAATCTCCCCCCCCCCTCCAGAAATATGCTTTCCCTTGGATCTTTGGATGATGTTTCCTTTCTTCTGTAGAATTTCTCCATAGGTTCTCTTCACAGATTTGTTTGTTTGTTTTTCATCAACTGGTACTCACATAAAAACAGAATTTCTTAGGTCCACTTTTGCCAGCAGGATAGAAGTGAGAATTATCCTTGACTGTACTTGGTCTAAATGAATCTGTCCTATCAAATGTGACTTGAATCATCTCACATCAGCTTGATCAAAGGCTGATAGGTCGTTTCAACTAGCAGGTTGAGAAGCTATCTTAATAAGCACATGAAAAAATGCTCAATGTCAATTGAGGAATGCCATTTTAAAAATGAGATACCACTCTACATTCAGTATTGTGCTATAATAGAAGACAGGGACAATTAACAACTGTCAACGAAAATGTACAAAAATGAGAACACTCATAAATCACTGGTGGTAAGGTAAAATGATGCGGTCATTTTGGGTTTTGATAATTTGACTATATAACATGTCTTTGTGTGGATCTCTTTAAATTATCCCGCTTGGAGTTCTTTGAGCTTCTTGTATGTGTAGATGTACATATTTCATCAAATGAGGAAATGTTTTGACCATTATTTTTTCAAACATTCTCTCTGCTCCTTTCTCGCCTCCAACACTGGGACTCTCATATGCCCATGTCGGTCCATTTGATTGTGTCCCATAGATCTCTTAGATTCTGCTCATTTTTCTTCACTCTCCTCTCTTTTGGCTTCTCAGACTGGATAACTTAAATTGATCTACCTTCAATTTCACTGATTCTTTCTTTTTTCTGCTCAAATCTGCTGAAATCCTCTAGTGAACCTTTCATTTTAGTTATTATACATTTAGGCCCCAAATGTTTAGTTGGCTTTGTTTTAAAAAAATTTTCTACCTCTTTATTAACATTTTGTATTTTGTAAGACATTATTCTCCTGGTTTCCTTTCATTCTGTGTCTGCTGCTTCATTTAGCTCTTTGAGCATATTTAAAATAGTGACTTAAAATTTTTATCTAGTAAGTCCAATGCCCAGGATACTCCAGGGACACTTTCTACTAATGTCTCCCCCCG
>NW_024412376.1:62657823-62693828 GCF_014898765.1 Herpailurus yagouaroundi
CCCCCCCCCCCCCGGGAATAGGCCACATTTTTTTTTTCTTTGCATGTCTTCCAATTTTTTTTGTTGTTGTTGAAAACTGGACATTCTGAATATTATAATGTAACAGCTCTGGAAATCAGATTATTCTCACTCTCCAGGGTTGTTGCTGTTTGTCGTGAGTTATTTATTGTTTATTTAGTGACTTTTCTAAACTGTTTTGTAAAGTCTATATTCTTTGTTATGTGTGACCACTGAAATCGGTGTTCTGCCAGCTTTGTGGTCAGCTAGTGTTTTAACAGAGTTCCCTTAAACCCTTGAAGCAAAAATTAAAAAAAAAAAAATAAATAAATGAAAATATATTTTAAAAAAGAGAGACAGAGAAGAAAAAGGGAAAAGACTTCCTCTGTTTTTACACATTGTCTCTGTTTGGGGGCACTCCTTCAATTAACCAGACTATTTACAATTCTGCCTTGACCTTCACTTGTGCTTGTGTGAAGCTTGAAGATGAGCCAAAGATAACTTATGGTTCTCTTAGGCCTTATGGTTCTCTTATGGTTCTTATGGTTCTCTTATGGTTCTCTTAGGCCTTTTCTGAGCATGTGTCGAGCTCTGGGCATGTATGGGGCCTCTTTGATAATCTGATACATACAGGAACTTTTAAAAGCTCTTATTCCTCCACCTATCTTCTTTCCCAACCTCTGGCTTTCTAGCCTTTTTGATCTGTCCATTGTTTGTCTTGACTATAAACCCTTGCCCCAGGCTGCTGTGGCCAGTACTTTTGATTTTGGGTACTTTCTGCAAACACCACCCAGGAGGCTACCCTATCCCTGGGAATATTCCAAATCAGGCAAAACAATGGCAAGCCCTTGCACTGGTCCTTCAAAGGACCTGCCAAACAGGTTGAAACCCACAGCCACGATTATTTGAGAATAAGGTCCATATTGCTCCCTTGCGCCCTAGAAACCTGAACCAGCATTTCAGGCTGCTATCTTCACAGCACTACTGATCTAGGAGTGGGGGCAATGAGCAGGAACTTAAAATGCCAGAGCACTCTCTTACTGAAATGTAGCAACTTCTTTCTTCATTAAGTTTCCCCTGGTTATGATAACTTTTTGAGAAGTTTCCAGAGTTTTAAAAAAGTTGATTACGAACATTTATGCTAGCTTATTAGGTGCTTTTGTGGAGGTATAACATTCTGGAATTCTTTAATTTGCCTCATCAGTGATGTCATCATATTAGTGTAGTCACTTGAAAACAGTTTGAGTCTCCTCAAAAAGCTTAACATGTTACTTTACGACCCAGTAATTCCAATTCTAGGCATATATCTGAGCCAACTGAAAGCATAGGGCCAGACAAAAACTTGTACATAAATGTTCACAGCAGCATTATTCATGTTTCCTCAAATGGAAACAATCCAAATGGCCATCAACTAATGAAATGGATAAGCAAAATGTGGTATATCTGCACAATAAATACTATTCAGCCATAAAAAGGAATGAAGTACTGATACATGGTAAAGCATAAGTGAACTCTGAAAACATGCTAAATGAAAGAAACCAGACAAAAAAGGACACATTTTGTATTATTCTATTCATAGGAAATGTCCAGAGTAAGCAAATCCATAGACACACAAAGTAGATTAGCGGGTACCAGGGGTTTTGAAGAAGGAGGTATGAGGAATGACTGCTAGTATGTATGGAGTTCCATTTATGGGAGAGGAAATGTTCTGGAAATAGGTAATAGCAATGTTTGTACAAGTTTGTGAATATACTAAAAATCTCTGAAATATATACTTTAACACACTGAATTTTATGATGTATGAATTATATATCCATTACTCTTTTTCTTTTAAATTACCTAAATTATTATTCTCCTAGATATATTATAGTGCTCTTGGATAGCATAAGTAGGATGGAGATAGCATATCCCATGGTGTTTCCTGATTGATACAACTTACTTATGAGGAATATATTCCAAGGATGTGCTTTCATGGTGAGGCTAGTTCTTGTACATTTTATTTTGTTTTCTTTTTCAGGAACCCACAATTTCTCTCATGCACAAGTTGATAATATCCTAAAATATATGCCAAAGCTTAAATATATGGAATTAGATAAACTATAGATACAAAAAAACTGAATCTAATAACTAATCATCAATGTTTATATAGAATAAGCCAAAGAAGCTGTTTCTATGATAATAACTTTATATTTCCATACTTTTAAGAAATTTCATTAACGGACTTGTCATAATACAGTTTTTTTTCTTCAAATTTTTAGTTGCCATAATATATTTAGACACCGGATTTTTTTTATACCACACATTAACAAATCATCTTTATGTTTAACACTAAAATCATTGCAAACTTTCCCTCTCACATAACATGCAACTATTTACCATATGGTTCACTAAATTACCAGAAAGCAGTTCAACCTATTATAAGTGCTCAGTCCCGGGGGTGCCTGGGTGGCTCAGTCAGTTAAGCGGCGACTTCAGCTCAGGTCATGATCTCGTGGTCTGTGGGTTCAAACCCTGCATCAGGCTCTATGCTGACAGCTCAGAGCCTGGAGCCTGCTTCAGATTCTGTCTCCCTCTCTCTCTGCCCCTCCCCCACTTGCACTCTGTCTCTCTCTGTCTCTCAAAAATGAATAAACATTAAAAAAAAATTTTTAGAAGTGCCCAGTCCCAATATCTTGTCACATGCTAATTACACTTCATGCCAAAGACAGTGCAGACTTTACAGAGTGTCTAGCAAAGGTTCAACACCTTTTCTAACCTCTTTCATAAGAAGAATTAAATAAAATGAAAATGAAGATATTAGCCATTCTTGAATAACAACACATGAATTTTTTTCTGAGTCTAGAAAGGAAACAAGGAATAAACTACAGAAAAATAATACTTTTTAGAGAGAAATCTTTGATTCTAGTATTACAGGAACTAGATCATTTGCCCTGAAAATACTACTAACAAATACCACTATAAGTATTTGTACAAAGATTTAGGGGAAAAAGGAACAATATTTACTTCAAAGAAAAATAATGCCACTTATATAATAAGAAATATGAAAAAAATAAGAAAAATGCTCTAACATCAAGACTCTTATTAAACACCCTGAAGATTAGCATTTTTGAAAGCCTATTCTCCTTGATAAATTGTTATAGCTAATCCTTATATTCCCATCAAATATTTACACACACGCATTACTATGAACTGAATGTTTGTGTCTCCACACCCCCCAAGGTCTTATGTAGAAAATCTAATGCCCATTGCAATGGTATTTAGAAATGGCGCATGGGGAAGTAATTAGAATTAGATGACGTTATAAGGCCGGAGCCATCACAGCACTTAGTACTACTTATTGTATGTCTCACAGTTTTAAAATCATGTTGTAATTACTTAGTTATTTGAAATTGGATAATTCAGGGTTAATTTCTAAACAAATACTCAGAGGCAAAAAGAAAGCAGGTTTATTTTAGAGCAAACATTCAAGTTTTTGATAATTCAGTCTTTTGGTTCTGCCAATGTTTGCTTCATGCATTCATATAGACAGACAACTCTAGCAAGCTTGAACAGGTGCTATTTGTGAAATCTAGTGGGATTAATTCCTTATAGTTTAACAAGAACAAGCCCTATTATGCATTAAATAATCTTAATGTCAGCCTCCTAAAGAATTACTTAGCTTATACAAGCCATAATCTGTTGCTACGAGAGATAAAATAATAATAATTATTATTATAGCAGGAAAGTGTTGTAACCTTCTGACCAACACCTTGTTGACATTTCAGCCTTTTGCATAAACTGAATTTGTAAAGTTTATATAGATGGTATTTGCACTGATTTCATTTCACATGTATTATTGCAAAGCTTATATTTTTCAAACAAAGTATAAAAAAAGGCTGTCAAATAACATGGAAAATCCTGGAAGGACAACATGTGCTGGATACTCATGACAGGTCAAAACAACAGTTTGGCTTGGTCTCAAACCAAGTGTTATAAAATTCAGGACCTAAAGGGAACACATTTTATAACAGGATTCAAAACTACTTTTTCCTAGTTTTGATGAATATTAATGATGCAACATATTTGAGATATAAGCCACATAGTACATCCTGTAGCTTTACGGAGCCAGCAGTATTCTCAGAACACTTCTTTTGTGTAAAAACAAAGCAAGTACAGATACGAAATATGATCAAATTGAAAACTGACAGACCTGCAGTCTTCAAGAACATGTGACTGACCTCCATTTACCTTTGGTATATTACAAACAGAATATGCTTCAAGTGTCGTTTAAACCAAGAGAAATTTCATGGTGCACAACAGTGTCATATTTAATACAAATCCTCTAGGATTGAAGCTAAGCAATTGGATCAGTATCAAGAACAGAATGTTTTTCGTTTTGATGAGCGTTCTACCCAAGTTTAGGATTCCAAATGAAACCCAAGATACTGTGATAGGACTGACCAGTAAAAAAAAAAAAAAAAAAAAAAAAAAAAAATGAATTCTCTACCAAAACCAGGAATTATTTAAGTGAATGAATGAGAAATAACTTCAAAGATTAAGGAGTTTCATTTAAAAAGCCTTCTCACTAATAGGCACAATGCAACTGATAGTTTCCATACATTAATTATCCTTCTATGTAGTTATGCCAAATAACAAAATAGTATTATAATTTTGAAAATGCTACTGGTTATACTCTTGTCACAATCAGAAGCTATACTACTTTCCTGTTATTGTAACCACAATACCAGGCGTGTTTTCCACTTATTTAAGTAATTGTTCTTCACTTTGATTTATCATTATGTCTCATCTTTTCTGTTGATTTACAGCTGTCAGGGTTGAACTACAAAGCAGCTAGGAAACCATGATAAATGGGAATATGCATGCAATAAATAGCAGACTAAAATGATGCATCTGTTTTAGAGATCTACCCTGCCACTTGGCTAGTTTCATTTCCTGAGTAAATAACTATAATTTTCTTATTATAAACCTTATTGAACTCATGTCCAGGCAGCTGTGAATTTCTGTAGTTGCTCCACTGAGGGATGGCTTATTAACCATTTAATATGCTTTCTTTTTTTTTTTTAATTTTTTAACGTTTATTTATTTTTGAGACAGAGAGAGACAGAGCATGAACAGGGGAGGGGCAGAGAGAGAGGGAGACACAGAATCTGAAATGGGCTCCAGGCTCTGAGCTGTCAGCACAGAGCACGACGCGGGGCGCGAACCCACGGACCATGAGATCATGACCTGAGCTGAAGTCGGACGCTCAACCAACTGAGCCACCCAGGCGCCCCTAATATGCTTTCTATTCTAAATTTTCATGGCCATAGAAAAAGTTCCAACAACACAACTATTAACATAATGTTCAAGCTTCAAAACTCAAATCTGAAGGCAGTCACAAGAGTCTGCTGTTCTAAGATTGTGAACACTTGTCCTTAGCTTGATTTTGAATCATCTTTAAATATCCAATAATTTTTCTGAAAAATAAAATTTAAGGTCATTCAACTTTGCATATAGTATTCTTGAATATTCCCATCAGTAACGTGGAATTGAAAGGTCAATGACAACAGGATAGGATTTTAAAATGGCACATATGTCTTTATATACCTCCTATTGATGAACACTGCCCAAAAGAGAGGAGTGAGTCTGAATCAAAACAGTATATCTTTTTTTTCTAACTTGTAATTTTTTTTCATGTAGAAAACGTGTATGCAGATACTCATGTATGTGTTATCTCAGGTGTTTGCTTGCACCTTAATTAGAAAACTGAATTTGAACAAAATTATTAAGTGCTTATTAAATATTTTTGTAATTATGACAAATTTCATGTATCATGCAGATAGTACTCAAGCCTAGGGCCTCTTTATCATAAATACGAGAGCATTTCAAGAAATAATTTGTGCCTTCAATTAACAAATTATGTGTGTTAATAGCTCAAGTTTCTCTTCATACAAATTTCCGTCAATTCAAAGATTTATTCAGGATTTATTCAGACTTATTCAAAGATTTATTCAGGAAGAGTCCAGTGATGGACTAGTACTATGATTTTCTCCATGTTGTATTTTATCATTCTCGCAGGTCATGAGAATAATGAACAATTATCTTTCTCTACAATCTGAAATAGAAGAAAAGTTAGTTGAAAATGGAACATCTGACCTAGAAATACATATCCCTTTCGAAGGACCAAAATAGGTAGATGGCCTCACATTGCCTGAGCTACTCATTAAGTCAACTTAACTTCAGAAATAGTGTGGGATATCGTAGTGAAGACTCAAAGTAATGTGTTGTATGTAGACGACTAATGTTTAACTCAGAATCAATTTATTATTTCAAAAGATTGTAAATGTAGAAGTATTATTTTATTAGAGAATATATACCTCTTAAGTTTTTTGCCCAAGTTTTTACTTCGTTTAGTACTCTGGGAAAATGAGTACGTTATATAAAGTGTTTGCTTTTATTGAATTTTCAAACAAAATTCTTTTACTCAATTCAAAATTCTTTTTTCTGAAAGCAAATATACATATCCAAGTAACCTCCAGGGACAAAATATGCCATAAACTGAAATGTTATACTATAGTCTATTGTGGAAAATTATTTCTTCTAGGCTAATTTTGTACATGAAATTTAGTTATTCTAAAAAGGCAGATTACATATTTATTGTACATATGTTGACAGATTTAAGTGAAAATACGTATGCATGCCTACTTTATAAACAACTGAATATCAGAGCTAAATTTTGATGAGTTACTTATTTTGTCTTTTGAATCATCTTAAATATCTCCAAATTCCATTTATATTACATATCAGAGTTCCTATTTATTCTAGCCTTAAAGTAATTAACAAAAATTTCATTCTTTTGAAGATTTGAAAAAATAGAGTAGGGGGTTAAGAAATATCTGAGATTTTTTTTTGAAATAAAAGTAATTCAGTTGGTTGAAATTCAATTTTTTACAAAAACTTTTGAACATCTTTTCTCCCCAGGGTCCCTGCACTTGTTTTCTATTTACATAACAAGATCATTTATATCAGGATAAAATGAGAATAAGCACGTTCCATTCTAAAAACCAAACCAAACAATACGGATGCCCCTTAACCTTTATCATGAGTTAAAAATATAAGAATAAAGATACTCAAAATCTAGTCTACTAACCCCTGGATGACTGTAACTTCTAAGTGGGATTCCTCCTATTCGTACCAATCTCATTGAGGAACAATCACATCCTCTTAGGAAAGGGCTGATTGCCCTTTTTCATAGCAACAAGTGACCACCAGAACCAAGTTCTCAAATACTCCATGAAATAAATAAAACACTCCTTCTGTTACCAAGCCTCTAACAGCCAGCCAATCAGTGACAAGCTGCTGTTTCTGAAGTCAGAATTAGCAGCAGCCTCACTGAAGTGCATATATTTATACAAGTTAAGTAGTCAGCGATAGTCTTGTTCAAATAATCAGTTTTGTAACTAATAATAATAATAATAATAATAATAATAATAATAAACCAGTCCCTAAATTCTACTCTTGCTTCTGAAAGCCCATCAATCCTTGAACACCAAGCTTTCCAAGCCCCTACGTAAAATAAGCTCTCTGCTTTCTCAGAAAGACCGTGCATGAAGAGTACAACTCTGCCTGATTCAGCAAGCAGTTCCTTTAGATCCTTTTGTGTTGGATATTGAATGATTATCTTCTTTACACCTATAATTATGATAGGTCAGTGTGAAAAGCAGTAGCATTATCCCCTGTAGAAATAAATACAAAACTCAAATAAGTAAAGGCATTTATTTTTCTCAATTAATAAGAAGTCTATAAGTAGGAAGAACTAGTAGTAGGGATCAACAAAGTAATCAAAGGTGCAGGGTCTTTCTGTTTTTATGCTCAGCCATCATTGCTGCTGACATCTTAAAAAAAAAAAAAGGAGGAAAATAGATTTGGGGTAGGTAGCTAACAGTAATCATCATGATAGCATAGCAGTTAAGAGTTCCATTTCTGTAATTATTTCCTCTGAGTTAAATTTTTTGTTCTGCAACTTATTAGTGGCATGACATTGGATAAATTATTTAACCTCTCTCCGAATCTTTTCTCTGTCTTTTCTCTGTCTCCTTAGGGAACTGCAATAGGAATTAAAGTATATAATACCTGTAAGGCATTTAAAACAGTAACTGAGTAATAAATATTGGTATCATTATTACTGGACAAATGTACTTATGTTCACTTCTAGTGGTTTTTCATAGAAAGTGGGATCACAGGTAATATTAACTCTTGTGAGTTTTGTATGCAGAAAAAATAGAAAAGCAAACTAAGGAATTTTTTGCCCTGCCAAAATTAACTTAGCAACTTAAAAAAATTGAGAAAAAACTTGCATCATGTTGATACAAAGTAAGAATAAGATTGTTTGCATTTTAATTTTAGTTTCCTTTGACGTTAATCTGAAAGTTTTCATTTTTTAAGGAAATCTAGTCTAAACGTGGTGAAAATTATCAACTGGTCCAACTTCCAAAACACACACACACACACATACACACACGCATTTGATGAAAGTTCATGAACCTTGGCAAAACTTTTGTTGAACCTCCCTGAGTCTCAGGTTTATTTGAAACTGGAACCAGGTGAGTCTCAGATTTTGTTATGAACGTTTTACAAAGTTCTACAAATAAAACATGATTTACACAACAAGTAGGATTTGATCCCTATCTGTTGCTAAAGTCTTCAAAATTTCTCAGTACTTATATCTGACTTTTTATGCTTTATACAGTAATTTTCAGGCTAAGTTCTCCTCATATATTTTTAAAGTTTATTGTTAGGAACAGGGATAAATATATTCTTATTTAATAAGAAAAATATCTTTTTATAGTAAGGTTTTCATTGACAACTCCCAGAAATTCACTCTTTCCCTAAGAAGGGTACAATTGCATAGGATTTCTTCCTCTCCAACTTAGATGCAAGTAGTTTTTCTTTATTTTTTTTTCCATTTTTATACTTAGAATTGCACATGTATTAACTTCAAATTGATCAGCTCCAGTTCAGAGTAGTTACTTCTTAAGTGTGTTCTATACACAATGACTTTAATGATCCACATTCTTCATTTCTTGATACATACCACACTGATTATTTATTGACATGTCATTTCTTATTTTAATACATAGGGAAAAAATAGTGACAAAAATGACATGATATATATTCTAATTTGTTCAGTAATATCACCAATTTGTTCAGTAATATTAATACAATATTGTCATAAAAGTAACCCAAGCTAAAACATTTCTTTATTTTTACAATAATTCACCTTTTTATATCAGTGAAAACATCTCAGTGACAAGATCCTTGTGAATGCAGATTTCATAATTATATTAGATGGGTACCAAAATGTTAATGGGCTATAAAATTCCCCCTTTCTAGGTAATATGGTATAGAGAAGAGCAGATGCTTTAAGTAATTTGTCAGCTATTCAATAGGCGCTTCTCCCATTCTAAAATGCATGGTGAAAAATACAAAAGATCACATTCAGGCTCTTGAAAGGCCTGTGGTATAACAAACATGTAAGAAAATAAATCAGTGAGGACAAAACTGTATAACATAAATCGAATTAAATACTAAGAAAATATAGTCTAAAAGCAAGAAACTGTTTTTTACTAGGTTCCTTGAAGAAGTTCTCTGTTTTATTAAAATGTATGCCTGTATTCATTTATTTGTCTTTTAAATGATACTTCCTACAGCTTTTTACTGAAGGAAATAAAGATAGAATAATAATTAAAAGTATGAAGCTCAATGAACTTTCACGAGGTAAACTTTCCCATTAACAAGCAGTGAGATACAAACAGAATGCTATCAGTATCTTAGAAAGTCCCCTTGAGCCCCCTTCTAATCACTACCCAACCCATGTTTGAAGAGTAATTACTGATCTAACACAACAGAATCGTTTTATCTGGTTTTGAAATGTACATAAGTAAAATCATACAGGATAGACTCTTTTTGCATCTGAATTTCTTTCACTTATTGTTATGTTTTTGAGGTTCATTGATATATGAAATATAACAGTAATTTTGTTACTCTCATTGCTGTATAATATTCCACAATTTATTTACCCATTCTATTGTTGGTGGACATTTTAGCTGTCTTTAATACATATTTTTGTGAATTTCTCTTGTGTGTGTATCTAGAGTAGAACTTCTAGGTCCTAAGGCATGCATATATACATTCAGCTTAGAGAACACCGCCATGCAATGGATTGGTAAAGTGGTTTTTACCAATCTACATTTCCACCAACAGTGTATAAACATACATATTGCTCCGTGTTCTCTTTTTTCATCTTTGCAATTTTCATCTTAGCTACTCCGATAAGTGCCTAGTGGTAGCTTACTGCTTTTAATTGAAGCCCTCTTTCATATGTTTGTTTGTAATGACTGTGACTTGTTTTATTTATTAGATTGGCTGTCTTATTTTAAACCTGAATTTTAGGAGAACATTTAAATTTTTTTTAATTTTTTTTAACGTTTTATTTATTTTTGAGACAGAGAGAGACAGAGCATGAATGAGGGAGGGGCAGAGAGAGAGGGAGACACAGAATCGGAAGCAGGCTCCAGGCTCTGAGCCATCAGCCCAGAGCCCAACGCGGGGCTCGAACTCACGGACCGCGAGATGGTGACCTGAGCTGAAGTCGGGCGCTTAACCGACTGAGCCACCCAGGTGCCCCGAACATTTAATTATTTAAAAAATAGAAAATGAAGAGTAACAGAAAGAAGAAAAAACAGTTACCCAGATCTGTGTTTCATATACATCCCGCAGACACTTCAAAGTCAATATAGCTTAAATTAAACTATCATCAAATCTAGTCCCTCCTGTTTACAATCCCCATTGTTGAATGATCATTGTCTTTTTTGTGTAACTTATTTCACTAACTTACTTGCTTGGATTCTGTAGGCATTTTGGATTTTGGTTTGCTACTCCAACAAAACAAATGCTTACCCAAAAAAAAAAAAAAAAAAAAAAAACACCACTGCAGACGAGACTATAAATTTAGAGAAAACTATCCAGCTTTATTAGTATTTGAGTTATTCAGTAACTCGGTTGATGCTGCTGCATTGAGCAAAATCTGATTTCTCAATGAAGCCACACAGATGGAGGAATCCGATTCAATTAGTTCTGGAAAAATAGTTATCCTCAAAGAAATGCTAATTAGTCACTGCAATAAAAATAAATGTACCTCCTGACACTTGAGAAAGCACTATAAAAGTGGAAACAAAACAAGGGAATTGGAAGAATCTAAATATCCGCTTTTTAGGGGTACTTTAGTAAAAAGTGTTGAGGGAAATGATAAATAGTTGCTTGCAGTTTAGGGTTATGATACCTTGGCTAAGAGTTTACATAGTAAGTGTTACCATCAAATCTTGGAAGGAAATCAGACCCTAGATTCTCCCTGTATTTCACATTTCACCTCATTCTACCCCTCAACCACACACAGAGCAAAGCATTTTCCCGGATGTCAACATCACATAAGATACCACCCAGCTTGACCCTCAAGTGCCCAAGTACTAGGCTGCCACAGACAACTGTGCAGGTCATGCCTGCCCAACTCTACATGTCCCATTGGCCGCCCTAAAAGTAAGCAATCATCAATCTGCCTTGCCAGTGTGAATTAACCCATACTCTTAAGAAACAAAATCAAACTGAAATTCTTCTACAGGACTTTCATTTTTAGGTCTCAGGGTATAATCTGTCACTGTGCAATACAGTAAGAGACACTGCAAATAAGAGTTTAGACCAGTTGAGCTGGCAATGCTCCTTTCTAATTTCCTACTCCCAATTTTTATTTCCTTAGCTTCAGCATTTTTATTCTTTACTCATCTGTTTCAACTAACAGTCACAAGAGCTTTGAAACAGAAAAGCTTATTGCCTCCTCCTCTAACCCAACTGACAAGCTCCCATTTGCCTTCTCAGAAAACGGTTTCTCCCTCTCACTGGAAACACTTTCAGCCAACATTCCCTCCTTGTCTCCTAACAAAGCCAGCGTCCCAGCCTAGGCAGCTCTGCTCTCAAGGGTTTTTCAGTAGGTTCAGTCTGGCTGGGAGGGACTCCTGCCATCTGACCTTTGTACTGAACATCTACACAGGCTGGATGGAGAAACAAGGTGGGCAGAGCTGAGAACTGAGTCAGGAGAAGGAAGAGAAAGAGACAAAAACAGAGTCTGGGATCCAGAGAGTCCGAACACTATTTGGTTTGGCTTTCAGACATGGCAGCTTAGCAACAGGAAATGTCAGCTTATTAAAGACTTCTCATGGCATCATCAGACGACAGCCATCAGACCCCTTGGCAAGGTTCCCAAGATCACACTAAGGGAGAAAAACAATATGAACCAAAATGAATGTCTATATTTCCTTTCTAAGAGGGAAGAGTTTACTAGGCTGGCTGATTTGGCAAGCTGTCAACAGAACTAATTTGATTGCTTTGGCAAAGAAAAGGGGATACATAAGGAGATCTCCCAGCTCGGATGCCAGTTTTGAATTCCAATGATTATCCTGTACACTGTTGACCTGATGTCAATGATGAGATAGAGGTGGCTTGGGTTGGCAATCGCAGAAACATCACCAAAAGAAACCACTGCTGATTAAAGCTGGCCACTTGCATGTGTAAAGGAAAAGTTTTTTTCTGTCAGAAGCAGGCCAGAGCCACCCTCAGGCCTATTATTTTTGGGGGCAAATTTCAGAAAAGATGCTTTTATCATGCTTGTCACACCTGTGAATGTACCACTTATGTTATCATCCTCACAGTGTATAACTCTGCTCTTAAAACTGCTGGCTAAAAGCCCTTCCCACTAGGGGACAGATCCTACTTATCTAAAGTTCAGAGCCTACTGAAGTGTTTGCGGCATTAACAGAACTTTAGTTTCTTCTTGCCCAGAGGGGAAAGAAAGACACTCTCCTCTGGTCCTAGTTACATGGCACCAAGTGTTTCATCCCCTGGAAAGAAACAGAATGCTGAAGGAGAGACACATTATAAGCTCCATGAACATCTCTATTGACGATCTGTGTGCTTTTATTTTCCTTGGCATACTGCAGCAGCAACTTAACTAATCAGTTTCTACAACCTCTGAAGTTTTGTTGCTACCAAAACCCATAGCTAAACATAAAGGAGCAAACAGAAATCAATATACTGTCTTGACTAAGATTTTTAGGATATTCCCCAAACAACTTTCTCGCTCATTACAAAACGCATATACCGCTGAGGCAGAAGGCACACGGATTCACTCAAATGAGACTGAGGAAGTTGCCTTTGTCTTCAACACCCATGTGGTATTCTTTATTCTTCTTGGCATCTATCCCTTTTAATCACACCATCCTTGGAATGCCAGGCCAGGCAGATTCAGTCACTGAGGAAGCCCACAGGGATCTGCTAGAGGTAGGTAGAAGAAAAGGGCATCTGTGGCTAAATAGGGACTCATGACCTCAATTTCATCCCAGGTGCTTGCAAAGCTTCTTCATACCTAGTGAACCACAGGGAACTGTGGAACAACTGTCAATTTCTCAGAGAAGTCCAACTCTTGAGGGCTTGGTTATTGCTTCAAAAGGTCCACTGGATTCTAGACCACAATTGAAAATATGGTCTGCTCCTTCAAGGAAGTAAGTTTCTTTTGTTTTATACATGCTCACCTGTCTCAGGTTACTACTCAGTGCTATAACTACCATTCTAACTTTGCTCAAATACTCACTACTCCTTTTTTGTTTGTATTGAATGGGTGATAAGTTAAGGATCTGAGATATATTAAAACAGATGATTCATTTAATGGCATGAGTCAGAACCATATTGTTAATTCAACCAACATACTTATGTCACTCATACTACATGTGCAAGTCACTCACCCTGCATAGTAAGAAACAGGTTAAGAAATGCATGAGTAAGTTTCCAGGCAGTATTTAAGGGAATAAATATATTACAGTCTTATAGGCCAAACGACTTTACAGAAGGTTAAAACTGACATTTATTCCTCATGGGGTGGGAGGATCCAGACATAGGTATATAAGTCAAGGCTTTTTGTGACTAACAAACTCACACAATTTCTAGGAAGGCCAGAGAACTAGGTCTGGAGGCTATGTATGTAATTGGAATTGACATCATAATACAGAACCATCTAGCGAAGCCATCATTGCTGTCACCGAACACACCCTTGCATTGCCTTTAGAACTTCAGCTACTATTGGCCCTGGAAACTAAAGACTTTCCTCTTCCCATAGCAAAATGAGTTTTTCATGCCACCTACTTCTTTCAGTCATTAGATCCGAAATCAAAGTTTGGGGCCAGAGTATCTGACCGACAGATCCTAATTCATGTGCACACATCCTAATTCTGCATAAGGCTGGAAGAGACTGTATACAGAGTTTCTGTTACTAAAGTAGGAGATGAACATTGCCAAAATTCAGAGAGAGTGAGAGAATAATTATTTGACAAAAAATGAGCAAAATTTCAGAGGCTCTACAGCTATTCTTTTATCAGGGTTTGAGGCAAACTCCCTGGAGATCTTAATTTGCCACAAACCCATTAGTAACAATTCCTCAAGACATAAGGAGCATCAACAGCCAAAACCAGGTAGGATCAACAGCCAAAACCAGGTAGGAAAACTTCTCCTTCTCTGAGCTTGACTGAAAGTTGGTAGCTTTGATAGCAATCCAGTAAATGGATCAGAGATATTCACCCAAATGAGGTATATGTCCCCTCCAAAATCTAAAGATGTAATGAAAACATTGTGCTTCTTTCTTAGTGATATGAGAATAAGGTACAGCCAATTCACCCTTTACTGTGAAAATCCCAGACTACTAGATCAGTGTTACTGATTTTTTTCCTCTTGCCTCAGTTTCCAATATATGGCTCAGCAGGGTATTGTTATGAATGCTATCTTAATTTAAAATATTGATTTTATTCATCATGGGTTGTTTGACATTAAGGATGTTTTTCTGATTACTGCATTAAAATATTTTCTATCTTGATTACTGAGTTTTTTAGTGTCCCCCTACTCTGTGCCCTTGAAGAATGCCTCACTAATGCTGGTTCTGCTTTAAGTCCATTCTCAGGGATATTCAACTGCCTGTTTCCAGGAGCAACTATTATATTAAGGGAGACTAATATAACATGTAGCCTAGAGAATATAAAGTTCTGGGTAGGGATATGTACATACAAAATAGGATAGCAGGGACGGTCTCAGACAGTGGGTGACATTTGAGGAAAGACATGAAATAAGGAATAGACACTTAGATTTGTGTTTACACATATCAGTTTGAATTTTTTTTTTCAACGTTTATTTATATTTATTTTTGCGACAGAGAGAGACAGAGCATGAACGGGGGAGGGGCAGAGAGAGAGGGAGACACAGAATCGGAAACAGGCTCCAGGCTCTGAGCCATCAGCCCAGAGCCTGACGCGGGGCTCGAACTCACGGACCGCGAGATCGTGACCTGGCTGAAGTCGGACGCTTAACCGACTGCGCCACCCAGGCGCCCCCAGTTTGAATTTTGACATGGACTTAAAGATGCGGTGATCAAGTGACCATTGCCAAATATCTCACAAGATCACACCTTTGGCTTATCATCCAGTCATGTGCCTATTAAGATAAGCTTTCCCTCCTTACCTCAGTAACTAAGGTCTCTGCCCCATTACTTAGCCTCTGACACTTGGGGATTCTGGTCTCTCCGCTGAAATCTGGTACCAAATTTAATACATTAACACCCCCAAGCATCTCTGGCCAATATGAAACACTCAAGTTCATCTAGGCCTTTAACAGTATCCAGAATGCCCTGAGGGCCAATTACAAAGTCAACTCAGAAAGGAGGGTATATGGGCTTATACCTCTAAAACTGTCAGATTTTGTAATTATATATGTATATGCTTTTATATATCATTACCTTATTATATTATTACATTGTATTAATATGGATTATATACATAATTTTTATAAACAGAAAAATCTGAAAGATGCATATGGAAATACATTATCAAGAAACTATACAAAAGAGGGAAAAAGATAATTTTAGACTAAGCTGAGTTTATCAATACACATGTGTATTTACCAGAGTGTCTGAATTCAGTACACACGCTCAAGCAAAGGGAAGTGGTTCTAACTTGTTTGCCTGGTGGTTTTAATGGAAACCTGGACTCAGCAGTGATCTGCACTACAAAAAAACCGGAGATGTCAAAAATTCCTTGGAATGGTGTGAAGAAAGAATCTACACACTCAGGGAACTATACCCATGGGAGTGTATTTATCACATGTAATTTATCCAACCTTTCCCTTCAAGAAGGCTCTGAAGACTGCTGTCAAGACATTGAGAATTAAGTTTTTGAGAAACATATTATTTTATTATATATACTGTATGTGTATATATATATTATATATAATATATATAAATGTGGATATTTTCAACACATGCTTAAGCAGAATAACTAGTGCCTGAAGAATGTCCTTGCTCTCAAAGTTATATCCAATTTATACCAGAAACTAGATATTAATATCATAGGGCAGGATTTGCCCGTTTATAATTGATGTGAAAAAAAAATCAATATGGAAAATGAACTCTCTTGCTTTAAGGATTGGTAAAGTTTCTCCTATTAATATTTTATGTACCTTAACACTTTCACTAGAAGAAAAAAGCTTATTTATTTTTATTTTGCAAAATAGTATAAATTGAAGGGATTCCCATTACGAGTATGTCTACCTATTTTTCTAAGACTTTAGAAGAAGGTAATAACTGACTGAAGAACCAATCTTCATTTCTAGAAAAACAGTATCTGTTTTACAGGGCAAATATTTAAACACTAAAATAAATTCTAAATAATTATGTCAGAGCCATAGTATCAGTTTCTGGCAGACAAAAGTTTCTTGACTCTGTGTTGAATCATCTCAGGCTTCTCACTTCTATGCCATTTGCTTCAAGAGTGCACTAGTGGAATGGCCAATTAATACATCAATACTCCAGAGGTCACCACTTCAAAAGCTGAGGCCAGATTCCCAAGTCACACGTGGGTCACCTGAATCTAACATCCTCATCATCTTCAAGGCTCCTCCCATAATTTTGAATTACAGGCATATCAGGTTTATGTTGGTTTTTACCTTTTTCACTTTCTCTAATGCATCACTACATTTCTTCCATTATTTTTAATAATATTTTTAGATCAGTTTTTGCTAGTTCTGTAGGCACAATCACTGTTCAGTATGGCATTATATCACTTTCCCCTTGATGATTAAAGGAGATTTTTTAAATGTTTATTTATTTGAGAGAGAGAGAGAGAGAGAGCGCGCGCACACCCGTGCACAAATGGGGGAGGGGCAGAGAGAGAGAGAGAGAGAGAGAAAAGACCCTGATCCTAAACCCTCCCCTTTGTCAGCACAGAGCCTTAAAATTGGTTCAACCTCACCAACTGTGAGATCATGACCTGAGCTGAAATCAAGAGGAGGCTTAACCAACTGAGCCACCCAGGTGCCCAAGAAGATTTTTACATAGTATGTTGTCCTCATTCATTTCATGTATATTCAGAATTATCTTTTCCAAAAGTATTTCCCAAAATCACGTCCTTGCAAGGGTGAAATTAATAGTGTACTTCACTGCCAGGCAATTAAATTACACCCCTCTGCCAATCTTTAAGGAATTTCAAAAACGTGTTCTCTTTCTTCTTTAATATGGCTTCTTGCTTTAAGAAAACAGAGAAGTGGCCCTTGTTGACCTGTCCAGCAAAGCCCCAGCCTGCCAAGAGGACACTTCTCGTCCTAAATCCACCACCCGACCAGCCCTCAGAAGGCTGGACAGGCCTTGTCCCTAAGTCCCCAGAAGAAAGAGGCCAGGGACCTCTTCAATGGTCAACTCTGTGAGGAGTGGCCCATCAGGCTAGGATTTGACTGGGACGAAGCCGCCAGCACAAGGAAACTGGGGAAGACACCCGGCCTCAGACCTCTGTCAAGGAGACCTCAGGTGAGAAGGAAAGCCCCAACCCACCCCAGAAGGCGGGCGAGGGTCCCATTCCCCCTCCCCAGGGTCTTCCAACCTCGGTTAGGGCAGGGGGCAGGGAGGCTCCCGTAAGGCCCCCATAGCCGGCCGGCCCGGCCTTCGCTCAGCTCCTAGGTACTGGGCAGCCACAAACAACTCACCTCCGAGCAGGCAGGAGCTTTCAGCCTCGGCGGATGGCACGCCTGGGGTACAGCCCCCGCAGGGGCCGAAAGGGCGATGGGCGAGGAGGGAACCGCGGCTTCTTCGCGCACTTGGGCTCCCACCCGCAGGCGGATCAGGGGGCCCACCGCCCGCAGGCGGATCAGGGGGCCCACCGCCCGGTCCCCTGCCTCCGCGCCGCTTCCGCTCAGCCTGCCCGCGGCCGCCTGGGACCCGAGGGCGTGAGTACTTCCGGGACAAGCTGAGGTTCTAGGTACACCGCCGGGGTGGAGCGGTTTAGGATTTCCTGTTTGGAAAGTCGACCCTGAGGAAACAGCCTGCTTCCCTCAAGTTCACCTGCTCCCAAAGGGCAGCCCTCAGAGACTCGCTTGTGCTCCCCTGAGACGAGCAGTGCACGAGTTTCGGGCTGCACCTTCCTGGGAAGTCCGCCTGAGGCTGGTGGGGAGGAAGCTGATTTTCTGGGACCACCGGTGGATTTCTGTGCCACTGCCCTTGCCGCCCATCGTGGACATGCTGCCGTACACCCCAGGAACCAGGACCCAGCCCGGAAGTGACACAAAAGGAGAGCCTGGTGCTGAAGAGCACGATGCGCTCTGCATAAAGCGCCTGCAGATGGGAAAGATCGTGGATGGGTTTGAGGGGATCGTGTACGGGGCGAGGAAGGAGGCCCAGAGACAGAAGCAACCTGCCAAAGCCGAGATCCAGAAGGTTCGGAAAGAAAAAGACCAATTTGCAACAGACCTGAACTCCATGGAAGATTTTTCCATTTTCTCTGACCTCTCAAAGCTGAGCCACTAAAAAAGTTGATCAAAGGCTACTAATGAATGCTTCCTAACCAATGAAGGATCGCTGAAGAAGCACGTTGATTGCATAGTAACAGTTGGAAAGGAAGGCCAAAGATAGCAAGCACCGAAGGCCCATGCAGAAAAGAAATGCAAGCCGATAGATGGGAAGATCAACCACATACGGAGTAAGGGTTAAGTGGCCTTCCAGACGAGCCTAAGGAAGAAGCAGGTAGGTGCACATCCCCTTGCTGGAGAAGGCCACTTAGCAGAAGACTTAAAGAAACAATGAACTGACCAGAATGTGCGATGACCTCGTTTCCAAGATGGACAAGATCTGACATGGAAGTTCCTGACCAGTGCCCATTCTGCCTTCCGGTCTATGTCTGACTTTGTTAGAAGATTCGTGCTCTACTCTTTTAACTTCAACTCGTTTTTAGACCAGATTGTTTTAAAGAGAAAACTAAATACAGTTTCCCTTAAGTAAAAAAAAGAAAGAAAAAGTGCCTGACGTTTCTTACAGTATTTCTGAATTTTTGACTGTTCACTTCCCTATTCTTCCTTGCCTCTACCTGAAATAAAGTTTCTCCATGACTTTCATCTACATGTATTGCTTAACTCTTTCTGACTCCATGTGTCTGTTCTCAGGGTTTTCCTATGAGCAAAGTGCCTTCAAGCTGGTGATACACCCACCACATGGAAGCATCCCTATGTCTTTCCTGTTGTGTTGCACACTCTGTCTTCCACGTGAGATAGTCTCTTTCCTAGGTTACAGATGCCCCCATTTGTTTAATACTCTCAAAACATAGGAATCAAACTGTATGCTACCCTAGAAATCATTAATTGTAGTATTTAACATAAGGCCCGTGGATCCCAGAGAGTTCATGAACAGGCTTCAGAAAATCCATGACCCCCCTCCCTGCCACACGATTGTATTACACAACAAAAAATGTTAAGAATCACTGATCTATTCTAACACTAATAACTTTACAGATGAAGAAACTGAAATCCAAGGTCAGAAAACTAAATTACTTGAAGGGAATAGACTTTTTGAATCCTGTGCCTCTCAACTTCTGAACTCAATTTCACATTCTCTTGGGGGTATAAAATTCCATGAAATGTCTTCAAAATCCATTACCCTGCCTGCAGGCAGAATTTGTCAGATCCCAGCAGATGCAACCCATGATACTGTTAAAGATCTCCTGGGAAAGGAATTTCATAATTTCCTTCAGTTTGCTTTCACACAAACATAAAGTCTGCCTCTTAGAGCAACCAATACATTATATTGCCTTTCTTTTTTATATCCTGAAAACACACACACACACAAACACACACACACACACACACACACACACACACACACACACACACCAGGGCCTTCCATATAATAAGTGAATTTACCTTACTTACAAGTAAAAGTGTAATTTACCTTACTATACTATCAAATATTATTTCAATTTGAGCTTTATTTGAATATGAAAATTAAACAAAAACAATATCAAATTAGCTTTTATGTTTCTATTATATAGAAACTCAATATATATATTGATAAACTCAAGGTAATCCACAAATCCTTCAACCAACGAAACAACTATTTGTGCTGTTAACATGACATGTTTATTCTGTCTTTGTGAGGCTGGATTGAAAATGGAAATCCCTGCCCTGGCCCATGCTCATGGAGTAACGACAACGGTAGGAAAGTTTCTGAACAACCTATTGTATCCCTAAGCCACCTCCAGGCTTCGGAGGTCTTCTCACAGAGTAGGAGGGTACAGAACATGATTTTTCTTCCTCTTAAGTTTAAATGCCTTCTTCAGTGTCCAGTAATCCCTACCCTTCTCTGATACTCCTTCAGACAGTTTGCTGTTACTCTGCAACAGAGTAGGATTTTGAGTGATTTTCACTTCCTAAGTTCAAGTGAAACTTTGTCAGATCATTCCCATTTCCATCTCCAAATGTCCATGGCATAGGTAAACAATAGAAAAAATGCAACATGATAAATAGCAGTCAAACTAAATCTCTCGACAGCAAGATTTCTCAAAATAATGTTGTAGGTCTGTTCATGTACAGAATCAAAGGGGCTGAATCTAAAAGTGGCAAGCCATTTTGCTTCTTTTCAGCCTAAATTATTATTGATGTTATTGGGGGGAAAATGAACAGACCAAGCAAGTGTGATCCTCATTGCATAGGGTCCTAGTGAAAGAACAGACAATTTAGCAGTCAGAGATAAGAGCTGAGGGAGAGGGATCAAACAAATCCTAGCTATTGCTAGGAAACCATCCAGATGATTGGGAATTATAAAGTTCAAAAAGGGTACTGACACTTGACCTATAACAACGTCGGGAAAGGATGTAGAGCAAGCTGACAGAATCATTGAAAGAGAAGATTGATTGGATATGGATATGGGAATAAGATGTTGAAGAAGAGAGTTCGCATGGATAAATGTCTGGAAATAAGACCACATTCCCCTTCAGCAGCTTTCACATAAAAGGAAAAAGGTGTGTAAGTGAAGACAAATCATGCCATTCTTTTCCACAGGGAGACTCTTCTTTGAGATCCCTATTTCTCTGCCTTCCTGAGGGCCTGCCATTCTCAAAAAGATTGTTCAAGGTGTGGATTGTTGCATTTTGGAAGCTTGTCTGAACTCTAAAAACAGCATGATTGAGCTCTGTCTAAGCACTGAAGAGTGGCTAGCCAGATGCTGCTATTTTTCCCAGGATTCAGTCTCCATAGGAGGTACAAAAATAGCCATTTTCCTTTTTTCAGTGACACTGTGGTAGAGTGAAGTGGTTGAGTGGATATTCATGACATAAGAACTATACTTCTTTTGGCCAACTGCTATGCTCATCATTTCAAAGTGCCTTTTGTTTTGTTTTGTTTTGTTTTTTAATTTTTTTTTTAACGTTTATTTATTTTTGAGACAGAGAGAGACAGAGCATGAACGGGGGAGGGGCAGAGAGACAGGGAGACACAGAATCGGAAACGGGCTCCAGGCTCTGAGCCATCAGCCCAGAGCCCGACGCGGGGCTCGAACTCACGGACCGCGAGATCGTGACCTGAGCCAAAGTCGGACGCCTAACCGACTGAGCCACCCAGGCGCCCCTCAAAGTGCCTTTTGAATAGAGCTTGGTCTGAAAAAAAGAAATGGAGAAGTCTCATGTAAAGAGGCAGCCTGTGTTTAGATTGCCCTGTCTAGCTAGCGTTCTTGTTGAGCATGGAGTGAGAAATGTCTTCCTGAAAGAAAGTCAAAAGACATTATTGTTTCTTCCTCAAGTATCGGTTCCCTACCAAACTGCAAAGAAAATTGGCAGCAAAAGGGGGAGAACTGGGGGCAGGAGGAAAAGAGGGAAAGCATTTTTAGCGTGTAAGCAAAGACATGGATGCACCCAAACAGGAAGGCAATGTTGCTTTTCGGTATGAAAGATAAAGGTAATTTTGTAACATTAAAGTGTGACTTGTTCTTGAAATTTCTCAGAATATTTTGTAGTCTTTTTTGATTGAGCTATAATTGACACACAACATTAAAATAGTTTTAGGTGTGTAATATAATAATTTGATATTTGTATACATTGCAAAATGATCACCATAATAAATCTAGTTAACATCCATCACTGTATATAGTTACAGATGTTTTCCTTGTGATGAGAACTTCTAAAATTTGCTCTCTTAGCAACTCTCCTATATGCAACACAGTAGTATTAACTATAGTTGCCATGTTGTACATTACATCACCATGACTTACTTATTTTATAGAAACTTGTACCTTTGGTTCTCTTTAGCCATTTTGCCCATTCCCCCACACACACCCCTGTGTGTCCATGGGGTTGTTGTTTTTTGTTTGTTTGTTTGTTTGTTTGTTATTTTTTTAGGCTCTACATATAAGTAAGATTATACGGTATGTCTCTGACTTATTTTACTTAGCATAATGCCTTCAAGGTCTATCTATGTTGTTGCAAGTGCCAAGATTGCATTCTTTTTTAATAGATACCTAATTTTCCAATATATGGAGATAGGTAGGTAGGTAGGTAGGTAGGTAGGTAGATCACATTTTTTTATCCGTCCATCCATTGATAGACACCTGTTTCCATGTCTTGGCTATTGTAAATAATGTTGTAATGAACATGGGGGTATATATATCTTTTCAAGTTAGTATCTTCATTTTCTTAGAATAAATACCCAGAAATGGAATTGTTAGATTGTATAGTAGTTCTATTTTTAATTATTTGAGGAACCTCTATACCATTTTTCATAGTGGCTATACCAATTTACATTCCCACTGATGGTACATAAGGGTTACTTTTTTTCTACATCCTCTCCAAAACTTGTTATTTCTTGTCTTTTTTATTCTGGCCATTCTAACAGATGTGAGGTAGTATCTCATTTTGGTTTTGATTTTCATTTCCCTAATGATTAGTGTTGTTGAGCATCTTTTCATGTACCCGTTGGCCATCTGTATCTCCTCTTCGCAAAAATGTCTATTCAGATCCTCTGCACATTTTTAAATTGGATTTTTTTTATTGTTGAGTTGTATGAGTTCTTTAAATATTTTGGATATTAACCTCTTATCAGATATGTGTTTTGCAAATATTTCCCCTATTTAGAAGGCTGCCTTTTTATTTTGCTGATGGTTTTATTTCAGTATTTATCATTTCATATGCATCATTTCTTCCATCATTAAATCCCAAGACTTCTTCATTGCATTTTAGTAGAAGAGGTAGCATGCAGTGGGTCAATTAAACCTTAGAACTTATGACCACACTATCTAATAGACTGACTTCCCTAAGCCATTTATAAACTCAGAAAAAAGAAAATGGTTTCACAAGTTTTCATACACAGTTAAACTTTTTATACTTCATTAAAGCTCAGATGCTGATTTTAAAAATAAATTATAATATATTTCTATCTAATGTATTAGTTTTCTTTTTGTATATTAAAGGGGAATTAGATTATTGAACACATTTTCAAATAAAGCTTTACTTTTACACTTCTAAATATGCTTTGGTTTCTTGCTTTTAAAAATAAATGGCTGTTGAGGCGCCTGGTTGGCTCAGTCAGTTAAGAAACAGACTCTTGATTTTGGCTCAGGTCATGATCTCACAGTTCTTGAGATCGAGCCCCGCATCGGGCTCCATGCTTACAACACAGAGCCTGCTGGGGATTCTCTCTCTCTCTCTCTCTCTCTCTCTCTCTGCCCCTCCCCTGCTCACACTCTCTCTTTGTCTCTCTCTCTCCTAAAACAAATAAATAAACTTTAAAAAATGGCTATGATTTTATTAAAAGGTTAAGATTTATTATCTGAAATTAAGTAAATTAAAGGAAAATTTAAACCATTAATATGGAGCAACGGTCCAAAAGTGAAAATGAGAAGCTGAAAAAGAGAATGATTTAGAATAGTTCTTAAAAGACAAATGGTGGAAAGAAGAAAGAAGAAATGATGTTTTATTGCCCTTTAAGCAAAACTCACAGTACTATAATTATAATTATGGAGAAGACTCATTACAAGAAAATAATTAACAGGATAGATACAAGATATAACATGAAGCTAATAAGTTATTCAGGAACATTATATTTTTCATACAATGAAAAATGCCTCTATTATATTGCATTTTCATTCAATGGTCTAGAGATAGGCAAACATAATTTTTAAAATCCTGAGTTAAAAGTTGATGAACCCAAAAGTCATTCTTTTTTTTTTTTTCTGCATAACTTTTTACTACTAAATCATGTGGTACTGAAAATTCTATTTCAAGCTGCAAGGGTATTTTTCATGTCACTGACTAAGTGAAACACTTTAAAGACAAAGAGACAAATACTTCAATTTGTAATAGACTAACATCCACATGGAGGAAGGCAGTCATAAAGGATGTCAAAAAAAGATTATCACAGGTGGCTCCCATAAGACATGTTAATTTAAATTAAAATTGGTGTGCGGGTGCCTGGGTGGCTCTGTCAGTTAAGTGTCAGACTTCAGCTCAGGTCATGATTTCCTATTTGTGAGTTCGAGCCCTGCTTCGAACTCTGTGCTGACAGCTCAGAGACTGGAGCCTGCTTCGGATTCTGTGTCTCCCTCTCTCTCTGCCCTTCCCTGCTCATGTTCTGCATCTCTCTCAAAACTAAATAAATATTTTTAAAAATTTTTTTAATTAAAATTCGTGTACCAATTGAAGTTTTAATTTAATAATGTAGCTATTATAGGCTCAGAATCACTGATTAGAAAGTGATTTACCATCTAATTAACTCAAAAAGGCAGAAGTCATAAATTTACAATTATTTCTTAGTTAACACGTTAGATGTCACAGGACTCTCTATGTATTTTATACTAACATTTAGCAAGGTAACTCATAGGAAATTACTTTCATGGATATGGAATAATTGCCTTTTCAACGTGATTTTCAATGGAACCATTCAAACAAAAGCCAATAATTTAACCATCTTCAACGTTTTTAAATTTCTTTTTTCAAAATTTTTTAATTTCTTTTTTCAAACTTAAAGAAAAACAAAAATTACAATATTCCTTTTATGAGTAACTAAAAATTATTTAGCTGTGATTATGGTGTTTTCTATAAATATATACTTTCACTTTATCTCTAAGAGCTGTAAAATGTGAGACTCTGTTCTAGAAAAGAAACAACAGTCATTTTTCATCAAATCACCAATTTTAATGAATATCTTGTGAGTGGCAACTGTGTGTCCGGAACCAGAATAGTTCTCAGTGAAATGGTCCCAACTAGAGGAGTTTAAAATTTATTTGAGAATATAAGCCTAGTTACACGAAAACGTTTTATGATAAAAAGTAAAAATGTCAAGAATAGTGGTAAAAATAGATTTCAAAATATAAACAAAACAAATAACAAAAAGAGGAGTAAATTCCACAGCTTTGGATAAACACTATCTCAAGAGAGCTGAAATATGAAAAAGAAAAGAAAATGAAATAGATGACATTAAGAAGAAAAGGCAATGATATCTAAAAACATAGGAAACATACCGTCATATCATCTCAAGGTTACAAGGGATTATAAAAGTGCCCTAATGGAGACACCTACTCATGGTCATACTTAAAAGCTAAAAGACAAACAGTGTGTGTGTGTGTGTGTGTGTGTGTGTGTGTGAGAGAGAGAGAGAGAGAGAGAGAGAGACAGAGACAGAGACAGAGAGACAGAGAGAGACAGAGAGACAGAGAAAGCTAATGTTTAGTGAATGCTAATTTTATGTCAAGGACTCTTCCAAGCACTTTAAATTTGTTATTTTATTTAATCATTATACAACTTATGATACTTTTAGTATTATTTTAATCTGATTTTATGTTTATTTTTAAGCTGATTTTATGTTCAAGGAAACAAAGTTCCAGGGGGTTAAGTAAATTGTGTAGGTTACAGGATGAAAACTTTAGCTAACATTTGAGCCCCAGCAGCTTGATTCCAGACCCCACTCTTCCCAATAATATGACACTGCAGGGCCATATACCTTAAGGGCATGAGCTCTGGATCAAGGCTCCCTGGGTTTAAATTTCTGCTCCACTATTTACTTGCTTTGGGCCTTGGCACTAGTTACTCCAAAGCTCTGAGCTTCAGTTTCTTTGTCTGAAAAATGGGAATAATAATGGTAATTAACTCACTAGATTGCTAAATTATGTATAAGATAATATACCTGGTCCATACTAAGTACCTAAAAATGTCAATAGTAGTATTAGTAGTACCACTGTATTGAATCTTTGTAAAAGAGAAGTTGCATGTTCCATGTAAGAAGAGATTAACTGAAAACAGAGTTTTGTTCCTAAGGTGAGCAGTGTCGCACTTGTGGTACTGTTTCCAATTGCAAATCTGTCTATCCTGGTTCATAGGACATTCACTAAGCAGTTGAGCGAGCTTGACTGTTTTCATTGAGTCCCGATGTCAGGCCCTGTCCTCATAGTCTTTAGTGAACCTCAGTTTCATCCATTAGCACCGGATGACAGACACTGTTCTGGCAGGAGACGCTCCGTGTGGTGCTTGCACCCAACAACAGCTGAGAGAAGACTTACATTTTCACTGTGCCCTATGGAACTGACACAGAAACATTGTCGTGCCAATATCAACGTGCCACCAGGGGGCTTATGCAGGGGGAATTCCAGCAATAGATACACTTCCAGCCTGAAGCCCTGCTCACTGCCGTAGTTACACCCAATCACTGTCACCTGCCCGTGCCCCTCATTCATGCTAGATTCTTTCTCAGTGTCCTCAGAAATCAAGCTTTCATGTTTATTCAGGGTCAACTTTCATTTTCATAGACAGACACACAGTTGTGTTTTCTTTACTTGCTTTTTACTCCCTTATATTTTTCCCTACTTGTGTCCCTCATATTTGTGAATAATAAAGATTGTATTTTTCCCTTCATGGTTCCTATTTAACACACACACATGAAGACACCTGGTAAGTTTCGTATCTAGACCCACTAATTTTTGGATGTTAATAATAAATAAAAACGTAATGAATATAGGTGAGTAAGCTGTCATATAAAAGTAGCTAATTCAAAATAATGTATAGTGAAAAATCAATAGGTTCTCAAACATAATTCTAATTTTTAAATGAAAATTGAAAAGCCAAGCATGAGTGTAATATAAGCACCTTCCTCTAACTTCTTATGTTTTGCCAGTATTCATTGTTTTCAAAAGAAAATGGAACAAAAATTGATGAAATAGCCACGTTAACAAAAGTATCTCTGTTAGGGCAGGTAAATGTCTTTTTGAAAAGTCATAGACTGCACAAAAAATGTTATTTTCATTTTTTCCAACTGTATTCAGAATGGGAAAAAATGTTGAAAGCACAAAGGAGACCCAAACCAAAAAATCTCCTATAATATGATCACTTAATAAAATGAACATTTAAAGGTTAGTATGGGGGTGCCTGGCTGGCTCAGGAAGAAGAGCATATGACTTTTGATCTTAGGGTTGTGAGTTTGAGCCCCGTGTTGGGTATAGAGATTACTTAAAAAAATAAACTTTAAATGTTAATATAAATGATCCTAGTCCTTTCCCTATGGGTGCACACAGAATCATATATGAGGAAATGTAGCATGTATTTCACTATCAGCATTCACTGAATGCTTGCTCTTGGCCTCTCTGTGTTATGCCTCTATGTTACAACTTGCGTTTGGTAAGACACATGCTTACCAAGAGTCAAATGATTTCTGTGCCCCAAAGTGTTAATGAGAACTATAATTAAAAAGCTGACACAATACATACAACCAAGATAACAATAAAAAATTGAGGTGGGGGATAATCAAAATCTGGAAAGAATGTTCTTTCAGATTGCTTTTCTACCATTTTCATGTTCCTGATATAGTTAACAAAACTAACATTTGTAATATTTGTTGATGAATTTGTTCATTCGTTCACAGTTTTTTTCATTCAGCAAACATTTATGACCATCGTGATCGTGTCAGGGAGTAAGTCGGGAATCAACAACAAACAAAACAGTACAAATTCTTGTCCTCATAAAGCTTGAGTGGCAAAGATTGACCACGAACCCCTAAATATATATTTAAGGATTGTGTATGAATCAATGTGCAGCAACAGAGTGACTGTGAGGAAGTGCTGTTTACAAGGGGTGCTCAGTGATGACCTGTCAAGAGGGCACATGAGCAAACACCTAAAGGAAGAGGGGACAGCATGTGGCTCTGTGACAGCAGAGCCTCCCACAGGGAAGGGGTAGCAAACACAAAGGGCCAGTTTGGGAACCCAGGGAGGCCATGTGACTAGGGAGCAGGGGGAGAGATGAGAGCCTGAGCAGGTAAAGTCAGAGAGCCAGACAGAGGTCCAGATCATACCTAACTTGGCAGAATGTGATGAGGAATTCAGTATTTTTCTGTGTGAGGGAAAGCCCTCGGAAAGTTTGAACAGAGTGGCCAGATCTGACTTCCTTTTAAAGAATCATATTGGCTGCTGGGTAGAAAAGAAGGGGCAAAGCTAGTTAGGAGGCTCATGCTTTGGGGAATAAAATGGTAAATATTAAGGGTTGAGGAACGGTTGGATTTTGGATGTATTTTAGTTTTGCTGAAGGACAAGATCTAACAATTACTTTCAAGTTGTGGAAATGATGATGTTGATGATGATTCAAAAAGAATGACACAGAAGAGGTCTTTGCTCAGGGAAAAAGAACTCTTCTCATCAAAAAATTGATAAATTATAATATTTTATGCCTACGGCAAAAATTAAACTTTTAAAACAACTAAGTCTTTTTTTTTTTTTTTTAGAGATTACTACAGTGGGCTAAATTTTCCTATGAATCAACCAATTAGGAAACCTAATCTCATCTGATAAAGAAGTTTCATTGTTAGCATGATACTTTATTAAGCAGAAGGAATGTGACTTCAAAATGCACTTTTGAAAGTAAGGTTAGAGCTTTCTACTTATTTTTTTCTGTCATATTTTTCTCTTTTCCTTCATGTAAAAAAATATCACAAAGTAAACATACACTGCCTTTCTGTTTCTGGACACTGCCTCCGACAGCTCTTGTTGAAAAGTTACAAGTTCCTTATTATCATCACTCCCCAATCCCTTTTTACCCTGCTGACACTCCAAGACACACTATAATCAATGCAGATATGTGTTGCAAAATTATATTTCTGTGACAGAGTCAACTGAATTCCACCCAAGTAAAAAAAAAAAAACAAAAAACAAAAAAAAAAAGTTCAAGTGTACAGAACCTTTTGTCTTCTACATGGAAGAGGTTGTTAATGCCTCATAAACACTGAAGTTTGCACAGTGGAAAGAAAAATGAGGATTTAGTAGATACTTGGGCAACTACTTGGACAGGAAGTAGAAAAAACAGTTGTCTGTATGAGACATCAATACCTTGAATAGCTCTCTGCAGATTCCTAAAGTTTTGAGCACTCCAGATGGGGTGTGAGAGCCGTGCAAAGTCATCTGAAGAGCAGGACAGCATGGCTGTATAGGCATTAGAGAATCAAACTTTAAAGTTTATGTTCAAACATGTATTTCAGAATGACAGGAGGTTCCTCAAGGATAGAAATCACCAGAAGAAAAGAACAAGAAATGAGAATGACCTTCTGGGAGATAATGGTACATAACATTAACCTTCCCAACTTCTCTTATAGTATTACTTATTGTCAAGTAAGTTTCAGATATGCACTTATATCAAACCTAAGACTGAAGGAAATAAAATTTCTGTCATCACTGCGTTATTTATGTCTGTGTGGACTATGACTGCAAGACTGCCCTTTAGGATAAACTTGCTTCAACCACAGGGAGCAGTGTTGAAACTGATCCACTGAGAAACATATTCCTATATAAATTGTTTTTGTTGTATTCATTTCCACTCTAGCTGCCATAACTTAATAGCTGTAACAGACTCATGATATCATGTTGTTTCCAAGAATTGCTTCACTTGAAAGTCTGTAGCACACAGCTAAAATATTGAGTGTGTGAGAGTCATGCATGAGCTATAAAAAGCAGAAGGGAATTAGCATCAACACCAATATCTTGGCTGAGTGTCTAAATGTTATCCTCTGACAGTGGCAGACTATTAAACAATTTTTAAATAAGACATTTTTTCCACCACAAGGAAAACATTCATTTATACTTTATAACCCAGGATTTAAGGCTTTAAAAGAAAATATGCTGTCTGTACCATGGATTATCTAAAGGCATTGGAAAGACCTGCCAATACAATTGGCTTGAGATTGGAAAGTTGGAGATGGTTTTTAAATTAAAAAAAAATGGTGTCTAAGAACAAATGAGTCATAGACAAAAGGCCAAACCATTTCATTCTGAAGAAAGTAGGAAATGTCGAAAAAACAAAGATTGCATATGAAAATATGAATAAAAAGTAAAAGAAAGATTACTTTATTTGTATCAAACTAGTCTCCCACGGCTTTCCATTCAGCTGTGGAATATATTTTACAAAGGTAATATAATAACGAGTGTTCTCTATAGCTAGAAAACTTGCAATGTGCTTTCATTATGTAACTCAGAGTTTCTCAGCAGAGGCATTATTGACATTTGGGGATGGATAATTTTTTGTTGTAGGACACTATTCCTGTTCACTGCAGGATATTTAGCAGCATCCCTGGCCTCTAGATGCCAGTAGCATCTCCCACTTAGACAACCCAAAATGTCTCTAGAAATTGTCAAATATCCTCTTGGGGTAAATTCACCCTTCTCTGGGAACCACTGACCTAAATCAAGAAGGTATACCATAAAAATGTTGCCATGTATCTCTATACAACAAGTATACATGTCCAATTATAACTCTTCCATGATTTTTTAAGACTTTCTAGCTTATTTAAAGTAATTTATATTGCACTAAGAACAAGTTAGTGTCAAGTAACATGTCTTATGTGGTTCATGCAATTAAATAAAGGAGCTTATGTGCACTGAGCAAACGGAACTGTACATGCGGTCTCTAGTCCTTAAATTCAGATTGTGTGGGCTCACGAAGTCTCCAAATGATTGTCAAGATAATGAAAAAGGAAGAGGAAACCAAAAAAGAAATTAAAAATAAAACGGAATGAAAAGGTGAGTGAGGAAAGAATGCTAGAACTATTAAATCAGCCGAGGTGATGGTAATCAGAGAGCATTATGGGAAGCTTTTTCTTGGAGATATAAAGCTGATGTAACACCATTTAGAAATACTGTCCAAGTCACAGATGACACATTTCTGTCACTATATTGTGATGAATAAAGTGATACAAAAAAACCCCCAAAAAGTCACAAGAGCTTCTGCAAGAGGATATGGTGCTTCTACATGTGGCCTAACATGCAAACTTCCAGGAAGTCTCTGGGGTTTGAGGATCTTTGTCCTTTCGAGAGAACCCTCCATAGATGATGAATCCTTGATATCATTTCAATACCAGAATAACTTGGATGGTATTTTGAGAAAGAGTGTTAGGGGATACATAAATAGTATGTAAAATTTGTTTCTTAGTCTCCGTGTTAGTCACATTCCCTCAAAGTCAAGAGTGTGAGGAAGAAACATACACAAAGGGAGACAAGTGCCCAAAAGGAGTTATACTCAGAGAAAGAAGCAAACTAGACTATCAGACTTCAAAAGTGATAGGGAGCTGTGGCAAGCTATTTGTAACAGACACTGCTAATTCAGACCAAATACTCCCTTTGAGCAGAACTGCACCCCTTGGTTGAGATCTAATTATTAGAAATGCTCTACCCCACCTCCCACCCCCAGCCATTAATCTTTGATTTGGCTAAACTAAACCAAATGACATTCAAAAGAGATTCTATTTCTTAGATTCATAGATGGCTTTTAAAATGAATTTTGCGGCTGGGTGCCAGATGGACGAATTTAGGAATAAAAGGCTTCTATCTACAGAGCAGATAACATCTATATTAAGTTTAGAAATACAACATCAGACAAAAACATTGAAATGTGATTTTCTCACCACAGTGAAAAAATAAGGAAAAACTGAGGGCATGAGAGACGGTGGTTTACTCTGAAAGGACGTCTCGTGAACTGGCCCACCTACTCAAATTGGAACTGCCAGTTATGTTTCAAATGGGACACTTCGAGGTTTGCTTTGATGTGGTGAGGGGAGGGGAGCAATTTTCAGGCAGGCTCAAATTAAGCCTCCAGTTGCTTTCAGGGTCATCTTTCCAGGCCTCAGTTGTCTCATCTGAAAAATGAGGATGGTGGGCTTAGATAATCACTTCCCAGAGTATGTTCCAGGGCATATTATTCCTAAGCGAGTCTTTATGAAAAACTGTTCTTCAGCAAGTAGGCACACATTACATTCTCTATGATATGGATATATACTGTGGATAATATTGTGCACCAACATACTGCACGTTTCTTCATCCACCCAATGTACCAGTACCATTATGCTAATACACACGTAAGTAAGACCACGGTACGAAGGAAACCCAGGACTGTTCCCTTCTTGCAGATTTAGAAAGCACATTAGAGTAGTACAGATTCTAAAAAGTTTTTTGGGTAAAGAAACATGTTTGATTTATGTATACCAATATATTACAAATTATTCTGACCACAGAACCTTTTTTTGCTCAGAACATATATATTTAGATTCCGCAGAACACTCTGAAAAATACAAGTCTCAGTTATGCCTAATATCTTTTCAAGGTCTAGCATGTTAAAAATATGAGGTTTAAAGAAGTTCATCAAGAGACATTCTTACATAATCTGTTCAGAGACAGCAAGTATATCTTCCATTCTGTCCACGAGATTGTGGCTCTTCCATCTTGAAATTAGATATTGAAAGTGAAATGAGCACACTTCATGTCCAGTAGAAGAATATTGAAAAGGGATCAGTTGAAATAGTAATGCAGCATGCATCCAAGGAACCCACACAAAAGACTGTGCCTCTAGATACCAGTAATTATGTGGCCAGAGGGAAAACCCTGATTCTGTGGTCTACAGCCCTTCCCGCTCTCTGCTTACTGCCCCAATACTGCCAGGCTTTCCAACTGCATGGTTGGAAGCACAGAAGTTTTTTGGAGAACTAGAAAAATGTTGCTTTTGCTAGACTGTCTTGCACCGAACAACTATTTATAGCTAAAAAAGTATACAGTACACGTAATTCACATTACATTTTTAAAGCACTTAGAACTACAGACATGATGTATGTAAAGCACTTCAGGTAATGCTAATGAACAGCAAGAGCTAATAATGTGTAATAGTGTGGACAATATTGTTGGCCAACATACTACAAGTTTTTTCATCTACCCAACGTAGTAATATCATTATTCTCACTTACATGTAAGCAACTTGACCAAGATCACACTGTATGTGAGTGAAAAGGCAACTGAGTACTATCCAAATATAGATTTATTATTCTGAACCACTACCTCCTGCAGGAAATCGACCTGCAGATCAGATCTCAGTTCCAGCTCAGAAGCTAGTAGCTCCTCCCATTTACATCAGGTGGCTTGAGGCCACAACAAAGGAGTCCGCTCCCCTCCCATTTAGGGTCTAAGTGATGGTCATTATTGTTTCAGTGAACAGTTCTAAGAGAAAAAAGAGTGGGGTTGGGTGATTTGTTTTTATTCCTCCCAAAGTCTCTCTTCTCCCTTGCAGAGTCAGTTTTATACCCAAATGAGTTTCAAAATAAGTAGGACCACCCTGCCAAAATACTACTCCATATTTTTTTAGCATTTTTCAGTTTATTAAACAATTATATACCCATTTTTCCTTTTTTAATTTAAAAATACTATGATACAAATAGAAAATAATTATAGTACACAAATTATATTTAAGAACAAGGATATAAGCCTAGCGTACTGTGTGTCATAAAAATCTATGTAGATCTGCCATACAAATAAGCTTATGTTTAGAACTTCCAAGAATTGAGAAAATATGTTTTGAATGATCACTCTTCAACTCTCTTTCCTATTTTTTTTTAAATTTTTTTTTCAAAGTTTATTTATTTTTGGGACAGAGAGAGACAGAGCATGAACGGGGGAGGGGCAGAGAGAGAGGGAGACACAGAATCGGAAACAGGCTCCAGGCTCTGAGCCATCAGCCCAGAGCCCGACGCGGGGCTCGAACCCACGGACCGCGAGATCGTGACCTGGCTGAAGTCGGACGCCCAACCGACTGCGCCACCCAGGCGCCCCTCTCTTTCCTATTTTTTAAAAAATTAGATTCCCAAGGAAATCCCAAGGCAGTTGGTCAGAATTCAGTGTCTTGCAGCTTGATCATTTTCACTATTGTTGCTTTCTAGGTGAATGAATCTTGTGCTAAGATAATCAAGTATTGAGTACCTGAGTTAGAAATGAACTGGAGACAAAATTTTCTAAGTACCCCACAAGATAAAGAAAGCCACACGAAACTTCCCTCCTCCCTGGCCACAGGTCAGCAGATCAAACTCCACTCCCCTTTTCTTTGTTTATATCACCATCACCTATAGGAAGCTTTGGAAGAATGATTCAGCCTGTAGAGAGATCACTAAACGAAGCTGAGGGGTTACTCCACAATTTTCTTAAAATCTTATAAATTAGACTGATTTCATGGTGGAGAAAGCAGGCAGAAGCAGAATGCTATGCACCCCCACCATTTGCCATGGCAAAAATGCATGCATTTTCAGTGGGATAGGCAAATACTGTAGAAGGTGGATGGATTTTAGCCATCTTACCTGAACTCTAAGAAGGATGCTAGGGTATTCTTTGCGAGGGCAAAAGAAATTAAGAAGAAAGAACAGATGAATCTACCAGCAGGATCATGTGCTTATAGGAGCTGAAAGGCATCTATGCTGAAGGCTGATTTCCCTTGTCTGGGAATTGTGCTGTGTGTGTGTGTGTGTGTGTCTGTGTGTGTGTGTGCGTGTGCGTGTGTGTCTGGAAGACGGAATTTCTTACTGGGTTCTCTGAACTCACACATCCTCCCCAAGAGGAATCCAGAATTTCAGCACAGCCACAGAATAGACATGAATCACATGCCCTTTTCTTGAACTCCTTCTCCCTGACCCTAGACAACAGGAAACAAATTTCGCACAAGGTACAGGGAGCCAAGTACCATGTAACTAAGTTGTGCTCTGCACACATACACCCATGCTCTAAGGTAAAGGGCAGGAAAGGGAAGTAAAAGAACCGGCCGGGCTCCCTTCCTACTTTAGAACTGGCCAGTAACAGGGGAGGGAAAAGAATGTCATCAGTTTATCAACAACTAACTTTAGATTATGAGATACTTAGAACTTTTGGCTTGTGACTTTTTGCTTGCTCCACTTAGGGTTTCATACACCTTCTTAAAGGGTCAAATTCTGTATCCTGTATTTATCAGACTGAGGCCTCTGTTCCTGAAAATTCATTATCCTGTGTCTTCTTTCACCAAGAAAATCAACAGTAAACAGAAAAATTGACATTTTTGTTAATACTCACTGATTTCTATGTGTTTCAGTATATTTAGATAAAAAAATATTCAAATAATCTTGTGCAAATTCAGTGGTTAAATTCTTTTTTTTTTTTTAATTTTTTTTTCAACGTTTTTTATTTATTTTTGGGACAGAGAGAGACAGAGCATGAACGGGGGAGGGGCAGAGAGAGAGGGAGACACAGAATCGGAAACAGGCTCCAGGCTCTGAGCCATCAGCCCAGAGCCTGATGCGGGGCTCGAACTCACGGACCGCGAGATCGTGACCTGGCT